>NC_057814.1:148040385-148227857 GCF_018294505.1 Triticum aestivum
TAACTTGGCAGGGTTATGTTGCTCATATCGTGCATATGGTGTCTCGCATTGCTATGTCATTTGATTAGTTTAGACATGCTTTGTGTGAATGCCACCTGTTCAGTGTCTAATTACCATATATGTGAATTATGCATTGCCATCTTGTTGCAAGACATTATATATGTGAATTATACAATGCTATCTTGTTGAAAAGGCATTATATATGTGAATTATGCAATGCCATGCTGTTTAGCCAATCATCATGTATGTGAATTATATCATGCTATCATTTTTTTGTATTACGTGTTCCATTTGTCGACAACGTTTGTATATTCAACTACTCTTCCTGTGCATCAGCCATTTGAAGCGGTGATGGAAGTATCTGGAGTGAAAACAAGGTATTCAGAGCAGACAATGCTACCTGCTGAAGCAGACATCTTGCTGGTTACAGAGAGCTCCTCAGAGGAGGATTCAGAGACTGATGACCAGTCCTATTTCCCCCCTGAGGTCTATGCTCAAACTTGGCAGGGTTATATTACCCATGTCATGTATGTTGTCTTGCATTGCTTAGTTTTTACATCATATATGGATTGCCATCTGCTTACTTGCTTACTATATAAACCATATATTTGAATTATATCATGCCATCATGTTTACATAGTACATACACATCATCTATCTGAATTATGGCATGGCAACCCATTTAATAAAGACATCATATAGTTATATCATCTCATCCTGTTTAGTGTTTACAGTCATCATATTTTGAATTATGGCATTCTATCCGTGAATGTATGTGAATTATGGCATGCCAACCTATTTAATAAACACATTATATAGTTATGTCATGTCATCCTGTTTACATAGTCTCATATTTTGAACTATGTCTTTCCATCTTTTTTAGTTAGCCATCATAATGTGAAATTGTGTCATGCTATCCTGTTTAGTTAGCCATCATATATGTGAAATTGTGTCATGCTATCCTGTTTGGTTAGACAACATAAATATGAATTATTTCATGCCCTCTTTTATTCCCCACTATCCATTGCACCTGTCTATCATACAATGTCTATACTTTCAATTACTTTTCTTGTTTATCAGCCATTTGAATTGGAGAGCATGATGGCAGTATCTAAGGGAGTAACAACATGGTCTTCAGAAAAGATAGTGCTACCAGTTGATGCAGATAGAACCACGGTTGTACTTGCCCAAGGACCAGATCCACCACACATAACCCAGACTCTCGCAGATTGTACCCCTACCCAGTTGGACAGAGAACCAGCTACACCCCTTCTAACCCCAACCCCGGCAGATAGTAACCCAGTTCCAGTTGACACAACACCGTCTCCACCGCAGAGCACCCAAACACGAGCAGTTAGTAAGGGAACTGCAGTGCCCAAAGCACGAGGACCACCACTCCGAATCCCAACTCAACGCTTAAAGGAGAAGAAGATTTGTTCTCAGGTCAGGTTCTGTAGCTATGGTTCATACTCCTTTGCTCTTGCCTTACTGTATTTACTCATACCAACTATTTTCAAATTTGAAGGATGGAATTGAAACTCCAATGGCGCAACAGGTATGTTTTAAACCTGTTTCTTTAACTGGTTTGCTATTGTAACCTGCTCTATGTTGATTTCAGTTTCAATTGAATAAACACTATGTTCTCATGTCATGCACATTACAGGTGTTGTTATTGCTCTATAGTTACTCACACTTATATTCTGTCTATTCTGCTTTGTCTTGAACAAATATTATTTGAACTGTGTCTCTATCTTGATTTGGCAACAAAAACTAGAATGATATAGACCATAAAGTGACCATGGTACATAGATATATGTTTGTTTCATGCTGTTATCCTGTCCACTTTACTACTGAACTCATTTACCAAAATGAGTTTCATATACAACATGGTAAACATGTGATGTGTCTGCTTGTTTCTCTTTTAGAATGTGGACAAAATATTGGAGAACAGTACCGCGTTATCCAATGGTAAAGGAAGTAATGCAGATAAGGTTCAAGATAGTGAGACATCCCTGTTGATCTCCAAGAAAGCTGATAAAAACTATCTTGACGACAGTGAGGGAACCCAAAAGTCCTGTCTTGATGTAGTGTTCGAGTTACTGGCCACTACTGCTGGCACAAGCTCTTCGAACTCGCTGCCTGAATCAGTTCGTCTTCTTGAGTCTCAACTTCAAGTTGAAAGACATCGATCAGATGTGCTGCGACAGGAAGCTGAAGGACTGAGGAAGTCCCTGCAGAAGTCAGATGTATATTTTCTGGTGCAACAGCAAGCGCTGGAGGATTTAAGCGCCAAACAAGAGAAAGTTAATAAGCTTGCTAAGCATCTTGCCAGCATTATGGGTACCCAGGATATTGTTTCTTGAGATCTTCTGAAGTGGTTTCAGTTCTGGATTTGTTTTGCTGCGGCGTTTATTTGCGCTGGTCGCCAACTTTGACAACCAGTGTATATGATATGCTGCTTTGTTCCCTATATTTGCACTGGTGGCGAACTTTGATGCCCAGTGGATGTAATATGTGTAATAGCCGTGATAGCCTAGCGTTAGTTGCTTGCTTATTTATTTCCTTGTTGTCTTGTTTATTTGTTTGCTTGTAGTCATTGGAGTTCTTTTTCCGCGGTTAGCTAGTGGCTACAATAACCTATTTTTTAAAACTAGGCCACAATAACCATGGGCTAATATTTACTGTAGTGACACTGGGCCTCCTACTGGCCGTAGAAACAGTGGGCCTTCTACGGGCCGTAGAAACAATGGGCCTTCTATGGGCCATAGAAACAATGGGCCTTCTACGGGCCGTATCATCAATGGGCCTTATATGGGCCATATGATCGATTGGCCAAACATGGGCCAAACAGACCACATTATGGCCGTAAACGGGCTAGAGTTGGAATCGTTCGTTCATGGGCCGACCGTAACGGGCCATCGTTAATAGGCCGTATTTGATGACACTATGAAAACGGCCCAACGTATTAACGGACCACAAACGGGCCGACTGTAACGACGGGCTGAATTTGGCCCACAAGCAGAAAATGACAGTAACGGGCCGTAAGTAACCGAATGCTGGAAATGAACCCAAGAATAAATGGGCTCTGAGAAGGCCGAAAGATAACATGGGCTGGAAACGGCCCAACGGAATAACGGGCCATTAATGGGTATAAAGTGATACACTGTTCATTACGGGCCAGTTTCACCACGGGCCGATAATGGGTGTAAAGTAATACATTGTTCATTACGGGCCAGTTTCACCACGGGCCGTTAATAGGCCAAGAGTTACATAGGGCCTCATATGGGCCGAAAGACGTCATGGGCCATACATGCGCTAGAAGTGAAAACGGGCTGGAATCATATTGGATGGCCCAGATGACGCTACTGGGCCTAATTCGGATAGGGCGTAACAGGCCTTGGGTTAGCAGGCTGTAAATGGGCTATATGCGAACAGGCCATTAACAGGCTTTCCATGGGCCGGCCCGCCATCTTTTGACCAGGTCAAACGGGCCGGCCTTTTCACAGGAATGGGCCTCTGTTGGGCCGTGCCACGTGTCGACGTATCATAGGCGCCTTCCGTCCAATGAGTGGATGACATCTGTCCCAACGATGAGCCGACACGTGTTTCCTCCAGCCAATGATGATTTTACACGTGGAAAATCCCCATTGGTCGGGGCTGTTAATGGGTTATCGGATCCAAAACCCGACCCGATAGCTTAACGGCGTTCCGTTACGGTGGATGCCATGTGGCGGTCACCCTTGACAAAAGCACTTCTGTGACGCGCGATTTATCGTCATGGAAGTGGACACTTCCGTGATGATAATTTTGGTAATGTCATGGAACACTTCTACGACAGCACAGGTATGACTATCTTGATTCTGTCATAAATTTGTCATGGATGTACATGCATGACAAAAACGCGACCTACTGTGACAAACACGTATCATCACGGAAGTGTATTTATTTGTAGTGATCGTCATCACCAACGATCCTCTCATCGGGAGGGGGTCAATCTCCATCAACATCTTCACCAGCACCATCTCCTCTCAAACCCTAGTTCATCTCTTGTACCCAATCTTTGTATAAAAAACCTCAGATTGGTACATGTGGGTTGCTAGTAGTGTCGATTACTCCTTGTAGTTGATGCTAGTTGGTTTATTTGGTGAAAGATCATATGTTTAGATCATTTATGCATATTAATACCCCTCTGATTATGAACATGAATATGATTTGTGAGTAGTTACGTTTGTTCCTGAGGACATGGGAGAAGTCTTGCTATAAGTAGTCATGTCAATTTGGTATTCGTTCGATATTTCGATGAGATGTATGTTGTCTTTCCTCTAGTGGTGTTATGTGAACATCGACTACATGACACTTCACCATTGTTTGGGCCTAGAGGAAGGCATTGGGAAGTAATAAGTAGATGATTGGTTGCTAGAGTGACAGAAGCTTAAACCCTAGTTTATGAGTTACTTCGTAAGGGGCTGATTTGGATCCATATGTTTCATGCTATGGTTAGGTTTACCTTAATACTTCTTTTGTAGTTGCAGATGCTTGCAATAGGGGTTAATCATAAGTGGGATGCTTGTCCAAGAAAGGGCAGCAACCAAGCACTGGTCCACCCACATAATAAATTATCAAAGTAACAATGCAAATCATATGAGCGTGATGAAAACTAGCTTGACGATAATTCCCATGTGTCCTCGGGAGCGTTTTCCTTCATATAAGAGTTTGTCCAGGCTTGTCCTTTGCTACAAAAAGGATTGGGCCATCTTGTTGCACCTTATTTACTTTCATTACTTGTTACCCGTTACAAATTACCTTATCACAAAACTATCTATTACCGATAATTTCAGTGCTTGCAGAGAATACCTTACTGAAAACCGCTTGTCATTTCCTTCTGCTCCTCGTTGGGTTCGACACTCTTACTTATCAAAAGGACTACGATAGATCCCCTATACTTGTGGGTCATCAAGACTCTTTTCTGGTGCCGTTGCTGGGGATTGAAGCGCCTTTGGTAAGCGGAATTTGGTAAGGAAAAATTTATATAGTGTGCTGAAATTTACTGTCACTTGTTACTATGGAACATAACCCTTTGAGGGGCTTGTTCGGGGTATCTTCACCCCGACCAGTAGAGCAAAGAGTTGCTCCTCAACCTACTGAACCTACTGAAAATGTTTACATTATAATTCCTTCGGGTATGATAGAGAAACTGCTAGCTAATCCTTTTACAGGAGGCGGAACATTACATCCCGATTTGCACTTAATTTATGTGGATGAAGTTTGTGGATTATTTAAGCTTGCAGGTATCCCGATGATGTTATCAAGAAGAAGGTCTTCCCTTTATATTTGAAGGGAAAGGCATTGACATGGTTTAGGCTATGTGATGATATGGGATCATGGAACTACAACCGATTGAAATTGGAATTTCATCAGAAGTTTTATCCTATGCATCTTGTTCATCGTGATCGCAATTATATATATAATTTTTGGCCTCGCGAAGGAGAAAGCATCGCTCAAGCTTGGGGGAGGCTTAATTCAATGTTATATTCATGCCCCAATCATGAGCTCTCAAGAGAAATTATTATTCAAAATATTTATGCTCGGCGTTCTCTCAATAATCGCTCCATGCTTGATACTTCTTGTACTGGTTCTTTTATGATGAAGACTATTGAATTCAGATGGAATTAATTGGAAAGAATTAAATGCAACTCTGAAGATTGGGATCTCGACGAAGGTAAGGAGTCAGGTATAACACCTAAGTTTGATTGTGTTAAATCTTTTATGGATACCGATGTTTTCTGTGAATTTAGCACTAAATATGGACTTGACTCTGAGATAGTAGCTTCTTTCTGTGAATCATTTGCTACTCATGTTGATCTCCCTAAGGAGAAGTGGTTTAAATATAATCCTCCCATTGAAGTAAAAGTAGTTGCACCTATTAAAGTTGAAGAAAAGACTATTACTTATAATGATCCTATTGTTCCTACTGCTTGTATTGAGAAACCACCTTTCCCTGTTAGAATAAAGGATCATGCTAAAGCTTCAACTGTGGTCAACGAAAGTAATATTAGGACACCCAAACCCCCTGAGCAAATTAAGGTTGAACCTAGTATTGCTATGGTTAAAGATCTCTTGGCAGATAATATTGATTGCCATGTTATTTACTTCTGTGATGAAGCTGCTAGAATTGCTAGACCCGATACTAAAAATAAACATAGACCTGTTGTATGCATGCCTGCTATTTCTGTTAAAATAGGAGATCATTGTTATCATGGCTTATGTGATATGGGTGCTAGTGCAAGTGCAATACCCCATTCCTTATACAAAGAAATTATGCATGATATTGCACCTGCTGAGATAGAAGAAATTGATCTTACAATTAAGCTTGCCAATAGAGATACTACTTCACCAGTTGGGACTGTTAGAGATGTTGAAGTCTTGTGTGGGAAAGTTAAATATCCTGCTGATTTTCTTGTTCTTGGTTCCCCACAAGATAACTTTTGTCCCATTATATTTGGTAGACCCTTCTTGAATACTGTTATGCTAGGATAGACTGCGAAAAGGATGTTGTTACTATTGGTTTGGGTGATATGTCTCATGAGTTTAATTTTGCTAAATTTCGTAGACAACCCCAAGATGAGGAATTGCCTAGTAAAGATGAAATTATTGGTCTTGCTTCTATTGGCGTGCCTCCTAATGATCCTTTAGAACAATATTTGCTAGACCATGAAAATGATATGTTTATGAATGAAAGAAGGGAAATAGATAAAGTATTCTTTAAACAGGGACCTATTTTGAAACACAACTTGCCTGTTGAAATCCTAGGGGATCCTCTACCTCCCAAGGGTGATCCCGTGTTTGAGCTTAAACCATTACCTGATACTCTTAGATATGCTTATCTGGATGAGACAAAGATATATCCTGTTATTATTAGTGCTAACCTTTCAGAGCATGAAGAAAAGAAATTATTGAAAACTCTGAAGAAGCACTGTGTTGCTATTGGATATACTCTTGATGATCTTAAGGGCATTAGTCCCACTTTATGCCAGCACAAAATAAAATAGGAGAAAGACGCTAAACAAGTTGTTGATCACCAACGATGGTTAAATCCTAAGATGAAAGAAGTGGTAAGAAAAGAAATACTAAAGCTTCTGGAGGCAGGTATAATTTATCCAGTTGCTGATAGTCAGTGGGTAAGCCCTGTCCATTGTGTCCCTAAGAAAGTAGGTATTGATGTTGTTCCTAATGATAAAGATGAATTGATCCCACAAAGAATTGTTACAGGTTATAGGATGGTAAATGATTTCCGCAAATAAAATAAAGCCACTAAAAAGGATCATTACCCTTTACCTTTTATTGATCAAATGCTAGAAAGATTATCCAAACATACACATTTTTGCTTACTAGATGGTTATTCTGGTTTCTCTCAAATACATGTGTCCAAAGAGGATCAAGAAAAGACTACTTTTACTTGCCCTTTCGGTACCTTTGCTTATAGATGTATGCCTTTTGGTTTATGCAATGCACCTGCTACTTTTCAAAGATGCATGATGGCTATATTCTCTGATTTTTGTGAAAAGATTGTTGAGGTTTTCATGGATGATTTCTCAGTATATGGAACTTCTTTTGATGATTGCTTGAGCAACATTGATCGAGTTTTGCAGAGATGTGAAGAAACTAATCTTGTCTTGAATTGGGAGAAGTGCCACTTTATGGTTAATGAAGGTATTGTCTTGGGGCATAAAATTTCTGAAAGAGGTATTGAAGTTGATAAAGCTAGAGTTGATTCTATTGAAAAGATGTCGTGCCCAAGGACATTAAAGGTATAAGAAGTTTCCTTGGTCACGACGGTTTTTATAGGAGTTTCATTAAAGACTTCTCAAAAATTTCTAGGCCTTTGACTAATCTCTTACAAAAAGATATTCCTTTTGTCTTTGATGATGATTGTGTAGAAGCATTTGAAATACTTAAGAAAGCATTGATTTCTGCACCTATTGTTCAGCCACCTGATTGGAATTTACCCTTTGAAATTATGTGTGATGCTAGTGATTATGCTGTAGGTGCTGTTCTAGGACAAAGAGTTGATAAGAAATTAAATGTTATCCAATATGCTAGTAAAACTCTAGACAGTGCCCAAAGAAATTATGCTACTACAGAAAAAGAATTTTTAGCGGTTGTATTTGCTTGTGATAAGTTCAGGCCTTATATTGTTGATTCCAAAGTAACTGTTCACACTGATCATGCTGCTATTAAATATCTTATGGAAAAGAAAGATGCTAAACCTAAACTTATTAGATGGGTCCTCTTGCTATAAGAATTTGATTTGCATATTATTGATAGAAAGGGAGCTAAGAACCCCGTTGCAGACAACTTGTCTAGGTTAGAGAATGTTCTTGATGACTGAGGGTGTCCTGGATTAGGGGGTCCTCGGACTGCTGGACTATATACTTTGGCGGGACTGTTGGACTATAAAGATACAAGATTGAAGACTTCGTCCCGTGTCCGGGTGGGACTCTCCTTTGCGTGGAAGGCAAGCTTGGCAATTCGGATATGTAGATCTCCTCCCTTGTAACCGACTCTGTGTAACCCTAGCCCCCTCCGTTGTCTATATAAACCGGAGGGTTTAGTCCGTAGGACAACAACAATCATAATCATAGGCTAGCTTCTAGGGTTTAGCTTCTATGATCTCGTGGTAGATCAACTCTTGTAATACTCATATCATCAAGATCAATCAAGCAGGAAGTAGGGTATTACCTCCATCGAGAGGGCCCGAACCTGGGTAAACATTGTGTCCCCCGCCTCCTGTTACCATCCGCCTTAGACGCACAATTCGGGACCCCCTAGCCGAGATCCGCCGGTTTTGACACCGACATTGGTGCTTTCATTGAGAGTTCCACTGCGCCGTCACGATAAAGGCTTGATGGCTCCTTCGATCATCGGCAACGATGCGATCCAGGGTGAGGTTTTTCTCCCCGGACAGATCTTCATATTCGGCGGCTTCGTACTGCGGGCCAACTCCCTTGGCCATCTAGAGCAGATCGAGAGCTACGCCCCTGGCCGTCAGGTCAGGTTTGGAAACTTAAACTATACCGCCGACATCCGCGGAGACTTGCTCTTTGACGGATTCGAGCCCATGTCAGGTGCGCCGCACAGTCACGACGAGCATGACTTAGCTCTGCCGTCGGACGGTGTTCGGGAGATCACACTTGTGGCTACTCCGGCCCTCAATCCGGAGCAGATTGCACCGTCCGAGGACGGGTGGATGGACCCCGCCACGGAGGCCGCACACTCAGCGGTGATAGAGCCGAATACTGACTTCACCTCCTACGAGACCTGTGTTGCCGGACCCTTGGATTCGTCCCCGGCCACGGGCTCCGAACCGCCTGCGTCCATGCCTATCGAATCTGATTGGGCGCCGATCATGGAGTTTTCTTCCGCGGATATCTTTCAGCACTCGCTCCTGGGCGACGTGCTGAATTCATTAAGGTCTCTCTCCTTGTCAGGAGGCCCTTGGCCGAACTATGTCCGGCTCGAGTGGGAAGCGGACGACGAAGAAATTCGTTCCCCACCCACCACCCACTTAATAGCCACTGTCGACGACTTAACCGACATGCTTGATTTCGGTTCCGAAGACATCGACGGTATGGACGACGATGCAGGAGAAGAACAGGAACCACCGCCCACAGGGCGCTGGACTGCCACCTCATCATATGATATATAGATGGTGGACACCCCTAAAGAAAGTGATGGCAATAAGGCAACGTAGGATAATCCCCTCGAGAAGCAATCTAAGCACCGGCGTCATCGGCGCCGCTCTATGCCCCGCCATAGCAAAAGTAGCGATGCCGGCACAAGAGACAATAACGCTGCGGATAGTGCCGAACACGAAGACAATCCCCTCCAGCCAGGCCTCGACCGGGAAGATGGGCAAGCTAGCCCTAAGGAACAGGCAACAGACGGAGAATCAGAGGATGACAATTACATGCCTCTCTCCGAAGACGAGGTGAGCCTCGGCGACGAAGAATTTATCGTGCCTGAGGATCCCGTCGAGCAGGAGCGCTTCAAGCGCCGGCTTATAGCCACAGCAAA
Source organism: Triticum aestivum (assembly GCF_018294505.1). NCBI lineage: Eukaryota > Viridiplantae > Streptophyta > Magnoliopsida > Poales > Poaceae > Triticum > Triticum aestivum. The sequence continues at coordinate 148,050,460 of NC_057814.1, forward strand.
AAGGCTGAAGAAAAAGCAACAGCAGCTTCAAGCTGACAAAGATCTTCTAGCGGATAGATGGACTGAGGTCCTGGCGGCCGAGGAATATGAACTTGAGCGCCCAACCAAAAGTTACCCAAAGCACAGGTTGCTACCCAACTCGAGGAGGAAGCATTAAAGCCTACGCTTCCAGCGTATGATGCGGCTGACCGGCCACCTCGTGGCCGAGACAAAGCGGCATATCAGGCCGAAGTCTAGCCCGCACCCCGTCGCTAGTTAAACAAAAGTACCAAGGCCCGGGGTAACATGCAGGACCTGCGAGACATATTGGAAAACAAAGCAGGACATGCAAGATCGATCTACGGATCACGGCGGCGCGCCCCAACGCGTCACGACGACCGTCACGCCAGATATACTAAAAGCAAATCCGGCTGGGCCGAATACAGCAGACAAGACTCGTATGAACTGCATCATGATATAGCCCGGCACAGAGGCGCCGCACACCCGCTATGCTTCACTGATGAAGTAATGGATCACGAATTCCCAGAAGGTTTTGAACCCGTGAACATTGAATCATATGATGGTACAACAGACCCCGCGGTATGGATTGAAGATTTCCTCCTCCACATCCACATGGCCCGCGGTGACGATCTACATGCCATCAAGTACCTCCCATTAAAACTCAAAGGACCTGCTAGGCATTGGCTCAATAGCCTGCCAGCAAACTCCACTGGCAGTTGGGAGAATTTGGAGGCCGCATTCCTTGACAACTTCCAGGGCACTTATGTGCGACCACCGGATGCCGATGACTTGAGTCACATAACCCAACAGCCAGGGGAATCAGCCAGGAAATTCTGGACTCGGTTCCTAACTAAAAAGAACCAAATTCTCGACTGTCCGGATGCCGAGGCCTTAGCGGCATTTAAGCATAACATCCACGACGAGTGGCTCACCCGACACCTCGGCCAAGAAAAGCCGAAGTCCATGGCAGCCCTCACGACACTCATGACCCGCTTTTGTGCGGGCGAGGACAGATGGCTGGCTCGCAGCAACAACACATCAAGAAATCCTGGCAATTCAGATGCCAAAGATAGCAACGGCAGGCCACGGCGCAACAGACACAAGCGCCGCAACAACGGCGACAACGCCGAAGACACGACCGTTAATGCCGTATTCAGTGGCTCTAAATCCGGTCAGCGGAAAAAGTCGTTGAAAAGAAGCAATCCGGGCCCGTCCAGCTTGGACCGCATACTCGATCGCTCGTGTCAAATTCACGGCACCCCCGATAAACCAGCCAACCACACCAACAGAGAATGATGGGTGTTCAAACAGGCCGGCAAGTTGAATGCCGAAGACAAGGAAAAGGGGTTGCATAGCAACGACAAGGAGGAGCCCAGGCCGCTGAACGCAGGAGGACAGAAGAAATTTCCTCCCCAAGTGAAAACGGTAAACATGATATACGCAACCCATATTCCCAGCGGGAACAGAAGCGTGCACTGAGGGACGTCTATGCGATGGAGCCAGTCGCCCCAAAGTTCAACCCATGGTCTTCTTGTCCGATCACCTTCGATCGGAGGGACCACCCCACCAGTATCCGTCATGGCGGTTCTGCCGCATTGGTCCTTGACCCCATCATTGACGGATTTCACCTCACTCGAGTCCTTATGGACGGTGGCAGCGGCCTGAACCTGCTCTATCAGGATACAGTGCGCAAAATGGGTATAGACCCCTCAAGGATCAAACCCACCAAAACCACCTTTAAAGGTGCCATCCCAGTGTAGAGGCCTGTTGCACAGGCTCAATCACACTGGAAGTGGTCTTCGGATCTCCGGACAACTTCCGAAGCGAGGAGTTAATCTTTGATATCGTCCCCTTCCGTAGTGGCTATCACGCACTGCTCGGGCGAACCGCATTTGCCAGATTCAATGTGGTACCGCATTATGCATACCTCAAGCTCAAAATGCCAGGACCTCGCGGGGTTATAACAGTTAATGGAAACACAGAACGCTCGCTCCGCACGGAGGAGCACACTGCAGCCCTCGCAGCAGAAGCGCAAAGCAGCCTTATGAGGCAAACCGCCAATTCGGCGAAAAAGACCCCGGACACCTTCAAGCGAGTCTGGAGTACCCTGCAAGAGGATCGCCAGGCACGTTCAGAGCTTGCCTAGCAATTCGGCCTCTGTCCTAGTCCCAGTCAAGCGGCGAAATTCGCGCCGCGCGTACATAATTACGCACTCAAGATACCATGGGCATAGGCGGAGGCACGGCCCACAATGCGGCTCAACCGCTTCAGGACCCGTATACCTTTAACATTTTCTTCCTTTCAGGCCCCTATTCTGTGAAGGCCCTCTCCGATCGTCTGATTATCGGACCCGTCACGGGAAGGAAACACCAAGGAAGCAAGAAGCTTTGACGTATAAGGGAATCCCCAGGTGGTCTCTGATAACGATCGATATATCTGTTTTGCATACCCACACGCAGCTTGCCCTTGGATAGGACATGTCAAATAGTCCTATTTTTTACTTATTGCACTACTTGTATACATACGCTTTGACGTATCATTTAAATAACAATGTGCATCATTAGCTCATTATTGCATTCCCTAATTGTTTTCCCGTGTCTGCTTATTTACGACAAATTGCACCCATACATTCTGATACGTCCAGTGCGCCAGGGGCTTCAGTGTACCCCATAACACGGCAAGAAAAGTCCAAACACTTTCGACAGTGCGGCACCCCGAACTTATAGCATTATATGCATCAGCTCCGAATCATGTCTTGGGTCAATAGTTGGGTTTGCCCGGCTCCCATGTTTTGGTACCTTACATTCCGCTATATCGGCTAAGGTAGCGCTGGGAGAACTACTGCGATTGTGTCCCAATTCTTCCGGACGAGCACCTCAGTAGAGAAAGCCAAAAACTGATTGTCATGATGCGGCGAGAGCTGGTCGCTGTTCGAGAGGTCTCAAATCCTTAAAGATTTTTTCCGCTTCGGGCGAGGAGTCGGCCTTGTCCGATTTAGGCGTACATAGAACCCCAAGTTCGGCCTTCCGAATACTAGGGGCTTCACCAAAATTTAAAATTGTAGACTTCTATGGCTAAGTGAGAAGTGATAAAGCTTTATAGTCCGATTGCCTGGTTCGTTGTGCTGAACACCTCCTTCGAAGGACCCAAAACTGGGATAAAGAGTGATCAGGTTTATCCCGAACACCTCAGTACTAGTTACATGGGGGCAGAAGCCGACGACTCGCCAACTCTCAAAATTTATAAACGGCCGCACAGAAGGTAATATTTTAAATCAACAAGCGTTATATAGCGCACATGAACACGTTTTCATATTACAGGATCACATGAGTACATTCACTCAAATATTATATCCTTCGCACATTCCTCCGCCACAAGGCGAGCACCCTTCAGAACACTGTCATAATACTTTTCAGGGTGGCGATGCTCCTTGCCCTGCGGCGGCCCTTCCTTCACTAGCTTTTCGGCGTCCATCTCCGCCCAGTGCACTTTCGCCCGGGCAAAAGCCCTGCGCGCACCCTCAATGCAGACGGACCGCTTTATGACTTCAAGCCGTGGGCAGGCATTCACAAGCCGCCTTACCAGGCCGAAATAGCTGCCAGGCAGGGGCTCGCCAGGCCACATCCAGACTATGAGACCCTTCATGGCCAGTTCGGCCGCCTTGTGAAGCTTGACCAGTTGCTTCAACTGGTCGCTCAAGGGCATCGGATGTTCGGTCCCAGTATACTGAGACCAGAACAACTTCTCCGTCGAGCTCCCTTCCTCGGCCCGGTAGAACTCCGCGGCATCCGACACACTGCTGGGTAGATCTGCGAACGCTCCTGGAGAGCTCCGAATTCTGGTAAGTAAAAGGTAAGTTTCCTTCACATGCTTGCTTTGCATAATGAATGCCTTACCCGCCGCTATCTTCTTGACCGCCTGAATTTCCTGGAGGGCCTTTTGGGCTTCGGCCTTGGCATTTTGTGCGTTCTCGAGGGCCTTCGCAAGCTCGAACCCTTGCGTCTTCGATTCACGCTCCAAGGACTCGTATTTCTTGACAAACTCCTGGAGCTCTTGCTGAACCTCGCCGACTCGGGCCTCTTGCTTCTCGCGCTCGGCGCGCTCCTTGGCCGCTTTGCCTTCGGCCTCGGACGGCGCCTTCTTCAGGGCCGCCACTTCGGTCGTGGCCCCTAGCAAAATTCATGATGATCCTGTGATCTAACAACCACCTTCTTTTTTCTTTATCAATAAACAGACGGGGTATCACTTACCTTTGTTCTCTTCGAGCTGCCTCTTGGTAAGGCCGAGCTCTTCCTCGGACCGCTCAAGGTCCCACTTCAGTGCGGAGACCTCCGCCGTGTGAGCGGCAGCGGCCAGCAGCGAAGCCTGCTTATTCACATAGACATATTCTGATTAGACTCCTGTGATTATTATTTGATCCTCTGTGAGGCCTTTCTTTGCGAACACCAAACAGAGCATCAGGGGCTACTGTCTATGCTGTAACATTTTCTCATAATTTGATTACTTACCTCAAAGCCTATTAGGAGGCTGGCACAGGCTTCAGTCAGTCCGCTTTTGGCGGACCGAACCTTCTTGACCACCGCACTCATGATAGTGTGGTGCTCTTCATCAATGGAAGCGCCGCGAAGCGCTTCCAGCAAATTGTCCGATGCCTCTGGATGGACAAAGGCCATCGGCACAGATGGCTTGCCCCCCTTTGCGAGGGGTCGCCTGACAGAATCCGGAACCACTGGAGGTTCCGGCACAGTATTCGGCTGGGGGCTAGACTTGCTGCCCCCGGCATTAGAGCCCATGGGAGTCTTGCCCCTCGTGCGCCCAGCGTCTGGAATGTCGCCTTGGGGCGCCTCCAGAACTATCTCCCCTTGGTTTAGTGCCCTTTGAGTCAACACCTCGACGTTGTCCGTAGGGCGGGGGGAGGAGGCGGTCGGGAGTGAATTGTTGTTCATCTCCGACTGGCCCAAAGACTCATCCGAAGAGGATACGTCGATATGGGCTTTGGATGGACTGCATGATCATGTTTGGCATGATAAGAAGCAATAAAACAGAACATACCAGAACTATTATGGTATCTGGATACTTACGACTTCGCCAGGGGCTTATCCCTGGGTAACCACTCCTCGTCGCTAAAAGCGACCGCTGTGGAGCAGTCCGGACGGAGGGTCCTTCCATTCTTGGACCCTTCGGCCTCCCCAGATGGGGCGGCCTTCCTTTTCTTGTCTCCCCGGCTGGGGGGGAAGAACTTTCCTCTTCCTCCTCCTTGTTTTCGTGGGAGGAGGGTGCCTCGGTGTTATCGGACGATGAGTCCGATACAACCTCACGCCGGAGACCTTTCCTGGTCCCCGCGGCCTTCTTCTTGGCCTTCTTCTCCGGCGCCTCATAGGGCGCCGGAACCAGCATCTCCGTTAGGAGAGCCCTTGCTGGATCTTCGGGCAGTGGGGCCGGACAATCGATCCGCTCCGCTGTCACGACCCAGTCCTGTTAAATGGCGTGGAGGCTCAGATCCCTCACACAATCATACTGGGGAACATCTTATGAGATATAAGGAGCTTATCAGATTGGTAGGGCGCTTGGCGCTAAGTCCACGTTCCTCGGTAAGGGAAGGAGGTACCTCGGCGGACTTGAACAACACCTTCCAGATATCTTGGTGCGTCGTGTCGAAAAGCTCTCGCAGCGTCTGGTGCTTAGCCGGGTCGAACTCCCACATATTGAATGCCCTTCTTTGACATGAGAGGATCCGGCAGAAGAGCATGACCTGGACCACGTTGACAAGCTTGATTTTCTTGCTTATCATGTTTTTAACACAGTTCTGGAGTCCAGTCAGCTCCACCGATGAACTTCAGGATAGGCCCTTCTCTTTCCAAGAGGTGAGCCGCATGGGGATGCCGGATCAAAATTCGGGGGCCGCCACCCAGTTGGTGTCGCGCGGCTCAGTGATCTAGAACCACCCCGATTGCCACCCCTTTACGGTCTCCACATAGGAGCCTTCGAGCCAGGTGATGTTGGGCATTTTTCCCACCATCGCGCCTCCGCACTCCGCTTGCTGGCCGACCACCACCTTCGGTTTCACGTTGAAGGTCTTCAGCCACAGGCCGAAGTGGGGCTTGATGCGGAGGAAGGCCTCGCACACGACGATAAACGCCGAGATGTTGAGGATGAAATTGGGGGCCAGATCATGGAAGTCCAGCCCGTAGTAGAACATGAGCCCGCAGACAAATGGGTGGAGGGGAAATCCCAGCCCGCGGACGAAGTGGGTAAGGAATACAACCTTTTCGTGGGGTTCGGGGGTAGGGACGATCTGCCCCGCGTCTGGGAGCCGGTGCACGATGTCTGCGGCCAGGTATCCAGCTTCCCGGAGCTTCGTGATGTTCTCCTCCGTGACGGAGGAGGCCATCCACTTGCCTCCCGCTCCGGACATGTTTGGACTGGTTTTACGGAGAAAATGCGAACTTGGCCGCTGGAGCTCGAGTGCGCGAGAATGGATGGGCAGGGAAGAAGAAGGCATGGGTGAAAAAGAGGAGTCCTTGTCCCTTTATAAGGGCAGAAGAAACTGTGCGCCTCCCCACCTGCCTGGTAAACTCGCTTATTCCCCAAGCGTCGTGATTGATGGCACGGTTGGGTTACCTACACCCGTATTGATGAGAATCCCGTGATAAGGGGACACGATCTCTGCTTTGACAAGACGTGCCAAGAAAACTGCCTCGCAATATGTGCAATAGCTGGTTGAGAAAAACAGTTCGAATAATGACCGGGCCATGGTGTGATGTCATGCTATGAAATTTGGCAGCAGATTAGATTTGTGGGATATTGTACTCTCGACGGTGGTATGTGGAATTTGTTTTGCAGAGCCGGACACGATCCTTGTGTTCAAAATCTTCTATGGAGTATTCGGAGGAGGAACCCGCCTTGCAATGCCGAAGATAATCTGCGCGCCGGACTCATCGTCATCGAAGCCTGGTTCAGGGGCTACTGAGGGAGTCCTGGATTGGGGGGTCCTCGGACTGCCAGACTATATACTTTGGCCGGACTGTTGGACTATAAAGATACAAGATTGAAGACTTCGTCCCATGTCCGGGTGGGACTCTCCTTTGCGTGGAAGGCAAGCTAGGCAATTCGGATATGTAGATCTCCTCCCTTGTAACCGACTCTGTGTAACCGTAGCCCCCTCCGGTGTCTATATAAACCGAAGGGTTTAGTCCGTAGGACAACAACAATCATAATCATAGGCTAGCTTCTAGGGTTTAGCCTCTACGATCTCGTGGTAGATCAACTCTTGTAATACTCATATCATCAAGATCAATCAAGCAGGAGGTAGGGTATTACCTCCATCGAGAGGGCCTGAACCTGGGTAAACATTGTGTCCCCCGTCTCCTGTTACCATCCGCCTTAGACGCACAGTTCGGGACCCCCCTACCCGAGATCCACCAGTTTTGACACCGCAATGACCCACTACCTATCGATGATAGCTTCCCTGATGAACAATTAGCTGTCATAAATGCTTCTCGTACTGCTCTATGGTATGCTGATTATGCTAATTACATTGTTGCTAAATTTATACCACCTAATTTCACATACCAGCAAAAGAAAAAGTTTGTCTATGATTTAAGACATTACTTCTAGGATGACCCACACCTTTACAAAGAAGGAGTAGATGGTGTTATTAGACGTTGTGTACCTGAGCATGAACAGGAATAGATCCTGCGCAAGTGTCACTCTGAGGCTTATGGAGGACCTCACGCTGGAGATAGAACTTCGCATAAGGTATTGCAATCTGGTTTTTATTGGCCTACTCTCTTCAAAGATGCCTGTAAGTTTGTCTTGTCTTGTGATGAATGCCAAAGAATTGGTAATATTAGTAGACGTCAAGAAATGCCTATGAACTATTCACTTGTTATTAAACCATTTGATGTTTGGGGCTTTGATTATATGGGACCGTTTCCTTCCTCTAATGGGTATACACATATTTTAGTTGTTGTTGATTACGTTACTAAGTGGATAGAAGCTATTCCAACTAGTAGTGCTGATCATCACACCTCTATTAAGATGCTCAAAGAAGTTATTTTTCTGAGGTTTGGGGTCCCTAGATACTAAATGACTGATTGTGGTTCACATTTTATTCATGGTTCCTTTCGTAAAATGCTTGCTAAGTATGATGTTGATCATAGAGTTGCATCTCCATATCACCCACAGTCTAGTGGCCAGGTAGAACTAAGTAATAGAGAGCTCAAATTAATTTTGCAAAAGACTGTTAATAGATCTAGAAAGAATTGGTCCAAGAAAATTGATGATGCATTATGGGCCTATAGAACTGCATATAAAAACCCTATGGGTATTGAGGGAGTCCTGGATTAGGGGGTCCTCGGACTGCCGGACTATATACTTTGGCCGGACTGTTGGACTATGAAGATACAAGATTGAAGACCTCGTCCCGTGTCCGGATGGGACTCTCCTTTGCATGGAAGGCAAGCTTGGCAATTCGAATATGTAGATCTCCTCCCTTGTAACCGACTCTATGTAACCCTAGCCCCCTCCGGTGTCTATATAAACCGGAGGGTTTAGTCCGTAGGACAACAACAATCATAATCATAGGCTAGCTTCTAGGGTTTAGCCTCTGTGATCTCGTGGTAGATCAACTCTTGTAATACTCATATCATCAAGATCAATCAAGCAGGAAGTAGGGTATTACCTCCATCGAGAGGGCCCGAACCTGGGTAAACATTGTGTCCCCCGCCTCCTGTTACCATCCGCCTTAGACGCACAGTTCGGGACCCCCTACCCGAGATCCGCCGGTTTTGACAGCGACATTGGTGCTTTCATTGAGAGTTCCACTGTGCCGTCACCATAAGGCTTGATGGCTCCTTCGATCATCGGCAACGATGCGATCCAGGGTGAGGTTTTTCTCCCCGGACAGATCTTCGTATTCGGCGGCTTCACACTGCGGGCCAACTCGCTTGGCCATCTGGAGCAGATCGAGAGCTACGCCCCTGGCCGTCAGGTCAGGTTTGGAAACATAAACTATATTGCCGACATCCGCGGAGACTTGATCTTCGACGGATTCGAGCCCGTGTCAGGTGCACCGCACAGTCACGACGAGCATGACTTAGCTCTGCCGTCGGACAGTGTTCGGGAGATCACACATGTGGCAACTCCGGCCCTCGATCCGGAGCAGATCGCGCCGTCCGAGGACGGGTGGATGGACCCCGCCACGGAGGCCGCACACACAGCAGCGATAGAGCCGAATACTGACTTCACCTCCTACGAAACCCGTGTTGCCGGACCCTTATATTCATCGCCAGCCACGGGCTCCGAACTGCCTACGTCCGTGCCTATCGAATCTGATTGGGCACCGATCATGGAGTTTACCTCCGCGGATATTTTCCAGCACTCGCCCTTGGGCGACATGCTAGATTCTTTAAGGTCTCTCTCCTTGTCAGGAGACCCTGGGCCGAACTATGTCCAGCTCAAGTGGGAAGTGGACGACGAAGAAATTCGTTCCCCACCCACCACCCACTTAATAGCCACTGTCAACGATTTAACCGACATGCTTGATTTCGACTCCGAAGACATCGACGGTATGGACGACGATGCAGGAGAGGAACAGGAACCACCACCCACAGGGCGCTGGACAGCCACTTCATCACACAATATATATATGGTGGATACACCCAAAGCAAACAATGACGAGGAACGGAAGGATGCAGCGAAGGATAGTTCCCTCGAGAAGCAACCAAAGCGACGGCGTAGGCGCCGCTCCAAACCCCGCCTCAGCAAAAACAGCGATAACAACGCATGAAAGAATTATACCCCGGTCGACTCCAAAGGAAACGATGACCATACGGACCCAGCGATGGAGCAGGATGAGCCAGCGGACGGCGAACATAATACAGAACCGCTGTCCGATCACGGCGACGCCGAGGATAAAGCTCATCAACCTGTCTCCGGAGAGGAGAAAAGCTCGGACGACGATGCACACATCATCCCGGAAAGGTACTCGGAACAAGAAAACCTCCATAAAAGGTTTATTGCCACCGCGAGGAGCCTGAAGAAGCAGAAACAAAGGCTTAAGGCCATGCAGAATACACTCAACAGCAGATGGAATAAAGTGCTTGACACTGAAGAAAAGTACGGGGGCAGTCGCCACACAAAGAGCTATCCAAAGCGCAAGCTGCTGCCTGAATTCGATGACGAGGCTTTAGAGCCCATACAGCCAAAAATAAAACGGCCGATCAGCCGGATCGACCACCGCGTGGCCGCGACAGGGCGGCTAACGATGTCGCACACAAGTCAGCACACGGTTTACGTGAGGACTTGCACCAGAAAGCCGGTATGACCAGGTCCATCTACGGATCTAGGAAGCGCGCTCCGGCACATAACCAAAACCGAACACTACAACCGTTAGAATGCCATGACACATCCAAATACAGGGGTGCCGCGCACCCCCTATGCTTCACCGATGAGGTGCTGGATCATGAATTTCCAGAGGGATTCAAACCCGTGAACATAGAGGCATACGACGGAACGACAGACCCTGGGGTCTGGATTGAGGACTTTATCCTTCACATCCATATGGCTCGCGGAGATGATCTCCACACCATTAAATACCTGCCCCACAAGTTGAAAGGACCAGCTCGGCACTAGCTGAAGAGCCTCCCCGAAAACTCAATTGGAAGTTGGGAAGAGCTTGAGGATGCTTTTAGGGCTAATTTTCAAGGGACCTATGTCCGACCTCCGGATGCGGACGACTTAAGTCATATAATTCAACAGCCCGAAGAGTCAGCCCGAAAGCTTTGGAACAGATTCCTCACTAAGAAGAATCAGATTGTCGACTGCCCGGATGCTGAAGCCTTAGCGGCTTTCAAACACAGTGTCCGGGATGAATGGCTCGCCAGACACCTCGGCCAGGAAAAACCGAGGACAATGGCAGCCCTAACAAGCCTTATGACCCGCTTTTGCGTGGGCGAAGATAGTTGGCTGGCCCGTAGCGGCACCAGCGACCCAGGCACATCCGAAGTCAGGGATGGCAATGGAAAACCGCGACGCAATAAAAGCAAGCGTCGAAACAATGAAGACAGCCCAGACAACACGACGGTAAACGCCGGATTCAAGGGCTCTCGACCCGGTCAACGGAAAAAGCCATTCAAAGGCAGCAGAGATGGACCGTCCAGCCTAAACAAGATTCTAGACAGATTCATGGCACCTCCGACAAACCTGCAAATCACACCAACAGAGAATGTTGGGTCTTCAAGCAGGCCGGCAAGCTAAACGCCGAACACAAGGGGAGGGAGACACCAAGTGAAGACGAGGATGATCCTCGCCAGCAAAACACTGGGGGACAGAAAAAAAATTCCCACCAGAGGTCAAAACAGTGAACATGATTCACGTAACGAAGAGGATGAGCAAACGCGCACTCCGAGATGTATGCGCCATGGAGCCCGTCACCCCCAAGTTCAACCCTTGGTCAGCCTGCCCAATCACTTTTGATCGCAGGGATCACCTGACTAGTATCCGGCACGGAGGATCGGCTGCCTTGATGCTAGACCCAATAATTGACGGATACCATCTCACCCGAGTCCTTATGGACGGCGGCAGTAGTCTTAATCTGATATATCAGGACACAGTCCGCAAAATGGGGATAGACCCGACAAGAATCAGCCAAAGCAATACTACCTTTAAAGGAGTAATACCAGGCCCAGAGGCCCGCTGCACGGGCTCTCTAGTGCTAGAGGTTGTATTCGGTTCTCCCGACAACTTCCGAAGCAAAAAGTTAACCTTCGACATCGCTCCATTCCGAAGCAGCTATCACGCACTACTCGGAAGAACGGCCTTCGCTCGTTTTAATGCAGTACCGCATTATGCTTATCTTAAGCTTAAGATGCCCGGTCCACATGGCATCATCATAGTTAGCGGAAACACACATCGTTCCTTATGTGCGGAAGAATGTGTGGCGGCTCTAGCAGCCGAACACTGAACGGCCTCTCCAACCAGAATAAATGATCGGTCGTCAAGACCGCGGACACGGCTAGACGAGTCCGGCGCACCACTAGCTGTAATAGCTCAGATAAACCTGAGATTGGGTTGATGGATATATCCCCATAGGTGGTGCTAGGGGCTTCCCGCATGTAAAAAGGACTACAGTTCGGCTTGACCTTATTTAGATTGAATTTTAATGGTTTATTAAGAATAACCAATTTTTCGCACGAAAACTTTCACCTAGGTTTTTCTCTCTTACAGATGATCATCGTGCTACACCCTTCCAGGATATGGCACAACGGAGACACAGGCGCAGACGTGCAGCAGGGCCCCGTTCAAAGGTTTCTTTTTAGATTAAGACCCTGTGTAAACCTTTTTTACTGTCTCTTGTTGCTTCACACCCTCCGGATACTCAACATAACCAAGAGGGATGATGGCGTTATTGGCATTTCGTCACGTCAGACTAATGCACGTACCTGGAAATTCAGGGCTTATTATCGAGGGTGTTACTCAACCCAGTACACGTTGTAAAGACCGAATACCTTAGGGAGTGTTCGGCGTCGCGAGTTTGGCCTTATATGCATCAGCTCTGAATCATGTCTTTTTTCAATAGTTGGGTTTGCCCGGCTCCCGTGTTTTGCTACCTTACGTTCTGTTCTATCGGCTAAGGTGGCACCGAGAGAACTACTGCGATTGTGCCCTGGTTCATCTGGGCGAGCACCTCAGTACAGAAAGCCGAAAACTGACTGTCATGATAAAGCGCGAGACTGGTCAACCACTCGATGACTCAGCGAAATCTTCGTGATTCCTCCGCATTAACGAAGGGCCAGTTTCCCGGTCATGTATGTACGCGCCCCGTATTCGGATGAGCGCGGAAGTACCAGGGGCTATATAGTAGCCCCACCGTCAAACTCCTATGTCTAAGTGAAAGTGTTAAAGCTATATAGTCCGATTGCCTTGTTCGCCGCGCCATCACCTCCTTAATGGACCAAGACGTTGGATAAAGTGTGAATACGCGCTTTTCCGAACACCCCCGCATTATATGCGTGGGGACTGAAGCCGACGACTGCAAACTTTCAGGTTATATACATACATAAACGGCCGCACAGGAGGCATCATAATACTTTCAGGCAAAAGTATAAACACAGCCTTTATAATCCAAATAGCATTGTTTTTACAATTGGGATACATGTCACTCGAACATGATACTCTTCGAGCACTGAGCCTCTATTAAACGAGCACCTTCTAGGACTTCTTCAAAATAGTGCTCGGCCAAGACCTGGCCTACGGCCGAATCCTGGGTTGCAATAGCGGTGGCCTCCATCTCTGCCCAGTATGTCTTAACACGGGCAAGAGCCATCCGCGCACCCTCTACGCACGCCGACCTCTTTACACCATCAATATGCTGCACAGAACCAAGGAATCGTTGCACTAAACCAAAATAACTATTTGGCCTTGGTCCTTCCGGCCAAAGATGATCCACGACAGACCTCATGGCAAGCTCGAACAACCTATGGAGCTCAGCCCACTCGGCCATTTGCTCATTTAACGCAGTGGACGCGTTGGAGCACTGAACTACGACCAGAACAACTTTTCCACTTCTTGATCTTTTTGATCTTTGAAAAACTCAGTCACATCAGCAGCACTCGTTGCCAAGTCCAAGTACGCGTCTGCAGCACTCCATAATTGATCCAGAGGGGCATACTTCGGATCTCCGAACTTCGTCCGCAACAAAAAGGGCTTCCCAGCCGTGATATCTCCGGCTTGACGAAGCTCCTCCTTCGCTGCTCTGATTTTAGAGCGGGTTCTACCATGGCTTTCTTCAGGTCCGCCGCTTTCGCTTGGCTTTCCTTTTCAAGAAGCTCATACCGGTCGGCGGCATCCTTCAGCTCAACAGCCATCTTGGCTATTTTTTCTTCGCTCTGGCGATGAGTAGCCTATTCGGCTCTTAACTCTTCGACCGCCTTTAGGGCGGCCGCATCACTTCTCCTGGCTTGTTCCTTGGCCCGGGCAAGCTCCGCCCGAAGGGTCTCCACGGCGGCAGCTCCATCTGCAGTCACAACATATTATAGATACTAGCATCATGCCCCTCTTAATATCTATTGACCTCCGGAGAATACATACCCTGTGCCTCGTCAAGCCGCTTGTTTACAAGCACGATGTCGGCATCTGCCGCATCAAGTTGCCGCCTCAGTTCGGCAAACTCACCAGTCCAGCCAGCCACCGGACCCTCAGCCGCCTGCACATGAAAGCAGCATGATCATTACCTAGGACTATGATCCTCTGTTTGCCGCCTTTGGACAGCAACCAGAGTCTCAGGGGCTACTATCTGTATAGGGCACACCTAGCGTGTGCGGTACCGTCAATATATATATATATATATATATATATATTACTTTGCGTACCTCAAAGCCTCTTAGCAGGCTTATAAAAGCTTCATGCAACCCGCTTTTGGCGGATGAAATCCTCTCAACCACCGCACCCATTAAAGTATGATGCGCCTCTGAGATAGCCGCTTGCTCCAGAAGACCCATCAGTGCGTCCGGTCATGCATCGGACAGTCCCGGACTCTTTCTGTTGCTCTCCTTAGGAGCCGAATACTCCGGACTTCGGGTGGCCAAAGGGTTACCTTCTGGCCATGACGGATCAGGAGAAATCCTTCGTGACGACACCTCAGGGTCGTCCGCCTCATGAGGCGGGGAGATAGGGGGAGGCGTTTCGCTCTCCATCATCTCCGAAAGAAGATCCCCCAAAGACGAACTCTGTCGAGAAAGGCACGATCCGAACTGCAAGACATACATCTCGGTTATTGTCCTCGGAGATGAAGCAGCATATATTTACAAAAAGTACTCTTGTTCACTTACAGCTCGGTGGAGGGCTGATCCCCTCGCGGGCACTGTGCGGTAAGGATGCCCTCCGGGGCAGGGCCCCTTGGCGAAGGTTTCTTCCCTTGTTTGGAAACCCTTGTTTCCAAGTCTTCAGAGGCGGTCCTTTTCCTTCCTTGGGGAGAGGGAATTTTAGATTCTACTCCCCGATTATCCTCCTTCGCGGAGACGCTAATTCCCCCGGTTTGGATGAGTAATGCATGAGGCCCGCTTTCGGCATCTTTATTCCTCCCTTTATCTTCCTATGATGGCACTTGATAAGGTGCGTGCTCAAGCATCCTGGCTAGTACAGGATCTGGTGAGCCTTCGGGAAGGGGGGCCGAACACCTGATCATCTTTGCCTTTTTTATCCAGTCCTGGTCAAAGAGCAATTTTTTCAGAATGATGTTGTGACAAATAAAAAGACAGCATTTTCGGCCGCATAATTACTTACGTGGGTATCTAGACGATTGCAGTTCAGACCCGCATCCTCGATGGTGTCCGGACACTTTATTCGTGATCCGAAGAACAATCCATACACCTCTTCGAGCGTCACGCCAAAGAATTGTTGAATAGTTCGCGGTCCTTCCGGGTTGAACTCCCACATACGGAGAGGTCGACGTTGGCATGGCAGGACCCGACGAACTAGCATGACTTGCATTACCTTGACAAGGCTGACATCTCTCTTGAGGAGATCTCAGATGCGACTCTGCAATGTCGGCACGTCATTAACTGGCCCCCAGTCCAGCCCCTTGTTGACCCATGACGCCAGTTGTGGCGGGGGGGCGAACGGAAGGCGGGGGCAGCTACCCACTTAGTACTTCGGGGAGCTGTGATGTAAAACCACTCCCGCTGCCATAAGTTGGACATCTCTGAGAAGGAACCCTTTGGCCATGGAGCATCGGTGCCTTTTCTTATTATGGCACCTCCGCATTCTGCGTGTCGCCCATCGATCATCTTCGGCTTCACATTGAAGGTCTTGAGCCATAAGCTGAAGTGTGGGGTGATGCAGAGGAAGGCCTCATACACAACGATGAACGACGAGATGTGAAGGATGGAATCCGGAGCCAGATCATGGAAATCGAGCCCGTAATAGAACATAAGCCCTCTAACAAAGGGATCAAGACTAAAGCCTAGCCCTCGGAGGAAATGGGAAACGAATACGACACTCTCCTTGGGTTCGGGAGTGGGGATGACCTGCCCTTGAGCAGGCAGCCTGTGCGAGATTTCGGTGGTCAGATACCTGACTTCTCTTAGCTTCTTGATGTCCTCCTCTGTGACAGAGGAGGCCATCCACCGGCCTTCAAGGTTGGATCCGGACATGATTGAAGGTCCGAAGCGCTTGGCCTGAGCCTTGGGTGTTGGAATTCGAGGTGGGGGAAGGGAAGGATCGAGCGCGAGAAGATAAGGAGAGGCCTTGGCCCCTTTATAAAGAGGGTGAATATCAAGCGTCCTCCGTGTGGCCGTTTGGAACTTGCCTAAAATCGAGGAGTCATACCAGCAGGCACGATTGGGTTACCCATACCCGTATTGATGAGAATCCCGTGATAAGGGGACACGATCTCTGCTTCGACAAGACGTGCCAAGAAAACCGCCTCGCAACACGTGCAGTGGTAGGCAGGGAAAAATGGTTCGTAATGACCGAACCACGGCAGGATGTCACGTTATGAAAAGTTCTCACCAGATTAGATTCGTGGAAATATTATACTCTCTACGGTGGTATGTGGAATTTGTTTTGCAGAGCCGGACACGATCCTTGTGTTCAAAATCTTCTATGGAGTATTCGGAGGAGGAACCCGCCTTGCAATGCCGAAGACAATCTGCGCGCCGGACTCATCGTCATTGAAGCCTGGTTCAGGGGCTACTGAGGGAGTCCTGGATTAGGGGGTCCTCGGACTGCCGGACTATATACTTTGCCCGGACTGCTGGACTATGAAGATACAAGATTGAAGACCTCGTCCCGTGTCAGGATGGGACTCTCCTTTGCGTGGAAGGCAAGCTTGGCAATTTGGATATGTAGATCTCCTCCCTTGTAACCGACTCTGTGTAACCCTAGCCCCCTCCGGTGTCTATATAAATCGGAGGGTTTAGTCCGTAGGACAACAACAATCATTAATCATAGGCTAGCTTCTAGGGTTTAGCCTCTGCGATCTCGTGGTAGATCAACTCTTGTAATACTCATATCATCAAGATCAATCAAGCAGGAAGTAGGGTATTACCTCCATCGAGAGGGCATGAACCTGGGTAAACATTGTGTCTCCCGCCTCCTGTTACCATCCGCCTTAGACGCACAGTTCGGGACCCCCTACCCGAGATCCGCCGGTTTTGACACCGACAGGTATGTCTCCGTATAAGATGGTTTATGGAAAAGCATGTCACTTACCTCTCGAACTAGAACATAAGGCATATTGGGCCATTAAAGAGCTCAATTATGATTTCAAACTTGCCGGTGAGGAGAGACTATTTGACATTAGCTCACTTGATGAATGGAGAACCCAGGCCTATGAGAATGCCAAACTGTTTAAAGAAAAAGTTAAAAGATGGCATGACAAAAGGATATAAAAGCGTGAGTTTAATGTAGGTGATTATGTGTTACTATTCAACTCTCGTTTAAGATTTTTTGCAGGAAAAATTCTCTCTAAATGGGAAGGGCCTTACGTTATCGAGGAGATCTATCGTTCCGGTGCCATAAAAATCAACAACTTCGAAGGCACAAATCCGAGGGTGGTGAACGGTCAAAGAATCAAACATTATATCTCAGGTAATCCTATAAATGTTGAAACCAATGTTATAGAAACCGTAACCCCGGAGGAATACATAAGGGACACTTTCCAGAACGTTTCAGACTCCGAAAAGGAATAGGTATGTGGTATGGTAAGTAAACCGACTCCAAAACAGTTCTAATGGTAATTTTTCTCCGTTTTGGAATATTTAAGAAAATAGGAAAATAAGAAGCACTCCGGGAAGGACACGAGGCGTCCACGAGGGTGGAGGGCGCGGCCCCTGCCTCGTGGGCACCTCGTGTGCTCTCCGGACTCCGTTTTCTTGCACGATACTTCTTTTGGTCGGTAAAAATTCATTATATAATCTCCCGAAGGTTTTGACCACCGTACCATGCAAATATCCTCTGTTTTTGTTTCGAGCTGTTTCTGTAGCAGGTTTGGAGCAAGATGTCATCTCAGGATTCCGACGAAGAGAGCTATGTCTCACATCTCGCTGCCTACCCAAAGACCTATGGGGATCTATCTCCTTGTGGTCGAACTATGGATGATGAGGAGGATGCTCATTTGATGAGGATCAATGATTCAAGCTCGGAGGAGGAGGATGTCCCTCTACCTCAACCTGGGGATATGCACGTGAAGTTCAAGAAGTCTAGTCTTCCTAAGAGGGCTAAACTGTCTAACAACCTGTCCATTCCCTCTTGTTTTCGGCAGAAAAGCAAAGGAGATTTATGTGACAAGATCTTGAAGCTGGAATCGGAGGTCGATGATTTAAAGGAGGAAATTGCTCTTCTCAAGTACAATATGAAAAAGCTGAACGCACAATTATCTTCATCATCACCATCCTCTTCACCTCTGAAGAAGGGGACATAAACACATGGGTATGGGCACTCCCCTTGGCAAACTGCCAAGCTTGGGGGAGGTGCCCCGGTATCGTATCACCATCACACTCCTATCTTTACCGTTTTTCTTAGCTTGATCCTTTTAGTAATATCTTGATCTAGTAGCATAAAGTTTTAGTATGATTTAGTTTTGATTTTTTCTTTATGGTCCTTCTATGTAATCGAGTCCGTGAGATATATATAATAAATATTAGTTTTGAGTCAAGGGCTTGATTATCTTGATATGATCTTGAGGGTATAACAGAAAAAGAAAGAACAAAAAGAAATAAAGAGATCATAATGATCTTATGAAGAGTGATGACTTCACATATAAAGAGTATGATGAATAAAAGTTGTTGAGAGTTGACAAACATAGTTTTGGTCATCGTTGCAATTAATAGGAAGTAATAAAGAAAGAGAGGTTTTCACATATAAATATACTATCCTGGACATCTTTTATGATTGTGAGCACTCATTAAAATATGACATGCTAAAGAGTTGATGTTGGACAAGCAAGACAACGTAATGGGTTATGTTTTCTTATATCCGAAATAAAGTATATTGTCATGGATCGTCCAACATGTTGAGCTTGCCATTCCTCCTTATGCTAGCAAATTCTTTGCACCAAGTAGAGATACTACTTGTCCTTCCGAATATCCTTAAACCCAGTTTTGCCATGAGAGTCCACCATACCTACTTATGGATTGAGTAAGATCCTTCAAGTAAGTTGTCATTGTTGCATGCAATAAAAATTGCTCTCTAAATATGTATGATTTATTAGTGTGGAGAAAATAAGCTTTATACGATCTTGTGATGTGGAAGACATAAAAGCGACGGACTGCATAATAAAGGTCCATATCACAAGTGGCAATATAAAGTGACGTTCTTTCGCATTAAGATTTTGTGCATCCAACCATAAAAGCACATGACAACCTCTGCTTCCCTCTGCGAAGGGCCTATCTTTTATTCTTGTCTCATACTCCCTCCGTCCCATAATATAAGAACGTTTTTGGCACTACACTAGTGTAAAAACGCTCTTATATTATGGGATGGAGGGAGTACTTTATACAAGAGTCATGGTGATCTTCACCTTTCCTTTTTACATTTTATCCTTTGGCAAATACATTGTGTTGGAAAGATCCTGATATATATATATATCCAATTGGATGTAAGTTAGCATGAACTATTATTGTTGACATTACCCATGAGGTAAAAGGTTGGGAGGCGACACTATAAGCCCCTATCTTTCTATGTGTCCGATTAAAACTCAATACCCATAAAGTATTGCATGAGTGTTAGCAATTGTGAAAGACTAAATGATAGTTGAGTATGTGGACTTGCTGAAAAGCTCTTATATTGACTCTTTCCGAAGTTATGATAAATTGCAATTGCTTCAATGACTGAGATTATAGTTTGTTGGTTCTCACTGAAGTTTCTGATTCATACTTTACATTGTGAATAGATTGTTACTTGAGCATAAGAAATCATATGACAATATATATATATATGTTGCTCTTATAAGAATGACCATGATGCCCTCATGTCTGTATTTTATTTTATCGACACCTCTATCTCTAAACATGTGGACATATTTATCGTTATCGGCTTCCGCTTGAGGACAAGCGAGGTCTAAGCTTGGGGGAGTTGATACGTCCATTTTGCATCATGCTTTTATATCGATATTTATTGCATTATGGGCTGTTATTACACATTATGTTACAATACTTATGCCTATTCTCTCTTATTTTACAAGGTTTACAAGAAGAGGGAGAATGCCGGCAGCTGGAATTATGGGCTGGAAAGGGAGCAAATATTAGAGACCTATTCTGCATAACTCCAAAAGTCCTGAAACTTCACGGAGGCACGTTTTGGAATTAATAAAAAATACTGGCGAAAGAATCAACCAGAGGGGGCCCACACCCTGGCCATGAGGGTGGGGGGCGCGCCCTACCCCCTGGGCGCGTCCCCCTACCTCGTGGGCCCCCTGGCAGGCCTCTGGTGCCCATCTTCTGCTATATGAAGTCTTTTACCCTGGAAAAAATCATAAGCAAGCTTTTGGGACGAAACACCGCCGCCACGAGGTGGAACCTTGGCGGAACCAATCTAGGGCTCCGGCGAAGCTGTTCCGCCGGGGAAACATCCCTCCGGGAGGGGGAAATCATCGCCATCGTCATCACCAACGATCCTCTCATCGGGAGGGGTCAATCTCCATCAACATCTTCACCAGCACCATCTCCTCTCAAACCCTAGTTCATCTCTTGTACCCAATCTTTGTATCAAAACCTCAGATTGGTACCTGTGGGTTGCTAGTAGTGTTGATTACTCCTTGTAGTTGATGCTAGTTGGTTTATTTGGTGGAAGATCATATGTTCAGATCCTTTATGCATATTAATACCCCTCTGATTATGAACATGAATACGATTTGTGAGTAGTTACGTTTGTTCCCGAGGACATGGGAGAAGTCTTGCTATAAGTAGTCATGTGAATTTGGTATTCGTTCGATATTTTGATGAGATGTATGTTGTCTTTCCTCTAGTGGTGTTATGTGAATGTCGACTACATGACACTTCACCATTGTTTGGGCCTAGAGGAAGGCATTGGGAAGTAATAAGTAGATGATGGGTTGCTAGAGTGACAGAAGCTTAAACCCTAGTTTATGAGTTGCTTCGTAAGGGGCTGATTTGGATCCATATGTTTCATGCTATGGTTAGGTTTACCTTAATACTTCTTTTGTAGTTTCGGATGCTTGCAATAGGGGTTAATCATAAGTGGGATGCTTGTCCAAGAAAGGGCAGCACCCAAGCACCGGTCCACCCACATACCAAATTATCAAAGTAACGAACGCGGATCATATGAGCGTGATGAAAACTAGCTTGACGATAATTCCCATGTATCCTTGGGAGCGTTTTCCTTCATATAAGAGTTTGTCCAGGCTTGTCCTTTGCTACAAAAAGGATTGGGCCATCTTGCTACACCTTATTTACTTTCATTACTTGTTACCCGTTACAAATTACCTTATCACAAAACTATCTGTTACCGATAATTTCAGTGCTTGCAGAGAATACCTTACTGAAAACCGCTTGTCATTTACTTCTACTCCTCGTTGGGTTCGACACTCTTACTTATTGAAAGGACTACGATAGATCCCCTATACTTGTGGGTCATCAAGCGCCGCCGACAGCCATTTTGCATGTAGTATAACATGGAGCTCAGTAGCATGCGACCGCACGCGTGCACGAGGTCGCTATGGCTGCCATGCGTGTCAACCGCCAGATCTTGGAGGATCACCTCGTCTTCGAGGCCACCGTCGACACCGCCACGTGGTTGTCTACTTTAAAATACAGTTTGTGCTGTTTTCTCGAGGCCACCGCCAGTGCCTTCTAGTGATTTGTCCTCTATAATGTTAGTATGCAATCTGATGTTCAGTTAACAGTTTGGTCCTCTGAAATGTAATGTTTAGTTAACACTTTGGTCCAACAATTGCTACATTTCGTAGTACTGTTCTCAAGCATTCTTTGTTTTGTTAACTGTCTTATCTTCTAGTAAATGTTTCTATTCTGCAATGTCGTGCTCAGTTAACTATGTTGGTTCATTTGGTCTGCTGTCCATTTAACTATTTGGTTCAGTTCTGCAATTTGATTTTCATTTGTTGTGGGTACAAGTTTGTATTGTTATGCATGTGACACCAATCGAATTTGGCTGTACTCAATACATATTCTACTGATAGTATGGCAACTCTATGTTAACCTGATGAAGATCTTCCTTATGTGTGTTGCAAGGAAACAATGGGAGACACTGCGGTTTACCATCGAGGTTTGTTAAGCAGGGTCCTTTGGCTAATAGCACATTATTGTGCAGTTGCAGGAATCATTCTAATATTTAGGTTTCTTACAATTTGGTGTTGCACATGTAGGTCCTACTGTCAGAGGCTTAGACCCACTCTTCGACCCATTTTGCATATGGGGAAATGAGATGTCCATGAATATCGGTCGAGTCAAGAAACTCAGAAAGATTGTTAGGATGAAGAAACTTGCAACGAATAACAGCAAGATCTTTGTTTGCACAATGAAAAAGACATCAGTCAACTATAGGATGGTACTAACTCTTTTACCTAGTTTTTTCCCCTTGCGCCATTTCAAAATTTATAACAGCGATATATGCATAGCTTTGTTTTCAGTACTTTTCAAAGCAGTTCACCGATGATTACCTCTCAAACCACCTGCATGGTCAAGAGGCGAGGAAGGTATTCATTCAACACCCACGGTACAATATTGAAGTCTTGCAGAAGAGGACGAAGGTTGGGCGGGAAATTATCCATAGCCACTGGCCTAAAGTTGCAAGGACATTCAAAATCACTGAAGGCTCAATATTTGCCTTCCGCTTCTGCAGTTTCCCAGATGAGATTCATCTGTCTATTTACCATGTATGATGCTACTTTCCAAAGGTTTTTGATGCTGCATGTGAAACTTGGTGCTGTTCTGTAATGGCGTAACTGAGTGCCGAAGCTATCTAATGTAATTCGATTATGAAATCCTAGTTGTTGTTATACGGATATGAAATATCTTGTGTGTTTTATAAGAAATATCATTTTGATTAGTACATGGATTATCAATAATAGGCTAATTCCCCTGCTTACTGGGGTTTTCTATTGCAGACGGGTACTCAGACAGCACCGTGGGCGATGAACTCAAACAACCCGCACAGTTTCTAGAAAGTAGGCGTGTTCGATCAACTAACAATCACACACGACTTCCGGCAGTGAACTGTTTGCGTCAGGCCACCTTGCACAAACATTTCCACACAAAGAACTGTGTGTGATATACATACCTACGGAAATGTTTTTCTAGGATTCACCGTGTGGGATGTACATACCTACGGAAATATTGGGTTTCGATGCCTCGCACGATCGCACACGAGCTCATTTGGTGTCCCAGGAGAGCCTATCCCCGATGGTTTCTGGGTCGTGTGGGAAGGACCCCCCTATCGCCCACACTCACTTGGCGACGGTTCCAAATGCCGTCGCGGAAAGGGGTTAAAAACCATTTGTATAGCACGTCACAGTACCAGTGTGGAGAGTAATTATCTGCAGCAACGTGATCGGTAGCAAAGTAGTTTGATAGTTTTGATAATAGTAACAGTAGCAATGGTAACGGTAACAGTGATAGCAGTAATTTTGTAGCAAGTGCAACAGTAATGATAGCAGTAGTAACTTAGCAAGAACAATATAAGATAAATTCGTATGCATTGGATTGGTGACTTGTTGGATGATATTCATCATGAACCAGTTATAACCTAGGGCGATACGACACTAGCTCCAGTTCGTCAATATAATGCAGGCATGTATTCCGTAAATAGTCATACGTGCTTATGGAAAGAACTTGTATGACATCTTTTGTCCTACCCTCCCGTGGCAGCGGGGTCCAATTGGAAACTAAGGGGATATTAAGGCCTCCTTTTAATAGAGAACTGGAACAAAGCATTAACACATAGTGAATACATGAACTCCTCAAACTACGGTCATCACCGGGAGTGGTCCCGACTATTGTCACTCCGGGGTTGCCGGATCATAACACATAGTAGGTGACTATAACTTGCAAGATCGGATCTAGAACATGGATATAATGATGATAACATAAACGGTTCAGATCTGAGTTCATGGCACCCGGGCCCAAAGTGACAAGCATTAAGCATGGCAAAGTCATAGCAACATCAATCTTACGACATAGTGGATACTAGGGATCAAGCCCTAACAAAACTAAATCGATTACATGATGAATCTCATCCAACTCCTCACCGGCCAGCGAGCCTACGAAGGAATTGCTCACTGCCGGTGGGGAGCATCATGGAATTGGTGATGGAGAAGGGATGGTGATGATGAAGAACGAAGATCCCCCTCTCCGGAGCCCCAAACGGACTCTAGATCTGGCCTCCCGATGAAGAACAGGAGGTGACGGCGGCTCCGTCTCGTGGACCGCGATAATTCTTTCTCCCTAATTTTTCTGGAAAAATAGGATTTTATAGCATCGGTTTTAGGGTCTGCGGGGCCACCATGTGGGGACAACCCACCTGGGCGCGCCAGGAGGGGGGCGCGCCCTGGTGGGTATTGCCCACCCAGGTGCCCCCCTCCAGTGGGTCTTGCCTCCAGAAATTCTTATTTATTGTATAAAAATTCCTCGCAAAGTTTCGTTCCATTCCGAGAACTTTTATTTCTGCACAAAAACAACACCATGGTAGTTCAACTGAAAACAGCGTCAGTCCGGGGTTAGTTTCATTCAAATCATGCAAATTAGAGTCCAAAACAAGAGGAAAAGCGTTAGGAAAAGTAGATACGTTGGAGACGTATCAACCCATATCTGCTCAAATCATCTGTGAAGGTCAAAAAATAACGATACGCGCCGCGAGCTTCAACACTCATCGGACCACATACATCGGTATGTATTATTTCCAATAAGTCATTAGCTTGCTCCATTCTTCCGGAGAATGGAGTTTTAGTCATCTTGTCCATGAGGCATGGTTCGAAGTATCAAATGATTCATAATCAAGTGTTTCCAAAAGTCCATCTGCATGGAGTTTCTTAACGCTTTTTACACCAATATGACCTAAACGGCAGTGCCACAAATATGTTGCACTATCATTATCAACTTTGCACCTTTTGGCATCAATATTATGAAGATGTGTATCACCACAATCCAGATTCAACAAAAATAGACCACTCTTCAAGGGTGCATGACCATAAAAGATATTACTCGTATAAATAGAACAACCATTATTCTCCGATTTAAATGAATAACCGTCTCGCATTAAACAAGATCTAGATATAATGTTCATGCTCAACGCTGGCACCAAATAACAATTATTCAGGTCTAAAACTAATCTCGTAGGTAGATGTAGAGGTAGCGTGCCGGGAACGATCACATCGACCTTGGAACCATTCCCAACGCGCTTCGTCACCTCGTCCAGCCAATCTTCCTTTAATCCGTGGCCCCTGTTTCGAGTTACAAATATGAGCTATGATGTCTGCAAGGACTATGTCGGTATTTCCCCAAAGAGGAAGGGATGATGCAGCATAGCAGCAGTAGGTATTTCCCACAGTGATGAAACCAAGGTTATCGAACCAGTAGGAGAACCAAGCAACACAACGTAAACAGCCCCTGCACACAAATAACAACCACTCACAACCCGACGTGTTAAAGGGGTTGTCAATCCCTTTCGGGTAACGGCGCCAAAAGTTGGCCAAACAGACGTGAATAAATTGTAGTAGATTGATAGATCGAACGCCAAATAAAATAAATAAGGATAAATTGCAGCAAGGTATTTTTGTATTTTTGGTTTAATAGATCTGAAAATAAAAGCAAAGGAAAAGTAGATCGCAAAGGCAAATAATATGAGAAAGAGATTCGGGGGCCATAGGTTTCACTAGTGGCTTCTCTCGAGAAAAATAGCAAACGGCGGGTAAACAAATTACTGTTGGGCAATTGATAGAACTTCAAATAATCATGAAGATATCCAGTCAATGATCATTATATAGGCATCACGTCCAAGATTAGTAGACCGACTCCTGCCTGCATCTACTACTATTACTCCACACATCAACCGCTATCCAGCATGCATCTAGTGTATTAAGTTCATAGAAAAACGGAGTAATGCAATAAGAACGATGACATGATGTAGACAAGATCTATCTATGTAGAGAAAGACCCCATCGTTTTATCCTTAGTAGCAACGATGCATACATGTCGGTTCCCCTTCTGTCACTGGGATCAAGCACCGTAAGATCGAACCCACTACAAAGCACCTCTTCCCATTGCAAGATAAATAGATCAAGTTGGCCAAACAAAACCAAAATATCGGAGAAGAAATATGATGCTATAAGCAATCATGCATATAAGAGATCAAAGAAACTCAAATAACTTTTATGGATATAAAAAGATAGATCTGATCATAAACTCAAAGTTCATCGGATCCCAACAAACACACCGCAAAAAGAGTTACATCATATGGATCTCCAAGAGACCATTGTATTGAGAATTCAGCGAGAGAGGTCTACAAAGAACTACTCACGCATCATCGGAGAGGCACCAATGGAAGTGGTGAACCCCTCTGTGATAGTGTCTAGATTGGATCTGGTGGTTCTGGACTCTGCGGCGGCTGGAATTGATTTTCGTCGACTCTCCTAGGGTTTCTGGAATATTGGGGTATTTATAGAGCAAAGAGGCGGTCCAGGGGGCACCCGAGGTGGGCACAACCCACCAGGGCGCGGCTGGGCCTCCTAGCACGCCCTGGTGGGTTGTACTCTCCTCGGAGCACCCCCAGGCGCAGCTGATACGTCCTTTTTGCATCATGCTTTTATATCGATATTTATTGCATTATGGGCTGTTATTAGACATTATGTCACAAAACTTATGCCTATTCTTTCTTATTTTACAAGGGAGAATGCCGGCAGCTGGAATTCTGGGCTGGAAAAGGAGTAAATATTAGAGACCTATTCTGCACAACTCCAAAAGTACTAAAACTCCACGGAAGTCAGTTTTGGAATATATTAAAAATATTGGGCGAAGAAAGCACCAGAGGGGGGCCACCCACAATCCACGAGGGTGGGGGCGCGCCCGACCCCCCTGGGCGCACCCCCTGCCTCGTGGGCCCCCTGGCAGGCCTCCGGTGCCCATCTTTGTCTATATGAAGTCTTTCGCCCTAGAAAAAAATTAGAAGGAAGCTTTCGGGACGAAGCGCCGCCGTCTCGAGGCGGAACCTTGGCGGAACCAATCTAGGGCTCCGGCGGAGCTGTTCTGCCGGGGAAACATCCCTCCGGGAGGGGGAAATCATCACCATCGTCATCACCATCGATCCTCTCATCGGGAGGGGGTCAATCTCCATCAACATCTTCACCAGCACCATCTCCTCTCAAACCCTAGTTCATCTCTTGTATCCAATCTTTGTCCCAAAACCTCAGATTGGTACCTGTGGGTTGCTAGTAGTGTTGATTACTCCTTGTAGTTGATGCTAGTTGGTTTATTTGGTGGAAGATCATATGTTCATATCCTTTATGCATATTAATACCCCTCTGATTATGAACATGAGTATGATTTGTGAGTAGTTACGTTTGTTCCTGAGGACATGGGAGAAGTCCTCCTATAAGTAGTCATGTGAATTTGGTATTCGTTCGATATTTTGATGAGATGTATGTTGTCTTTCCTCTAGTGGTGTTATGTGAACGTCGACTACATGACACTTCACCATTTTTTGGGCCTAGAGGAAGGCATTGGGAAGTAATAAGTAGATGATGGGTTGCTAGAGTGACAGAAGCTTAAACCCTAGTTTATGCGTTGCTTCGTAAGGGGCTGATTTGGATCCATATGTTTCATGCTATGGTTAGGTTTACCTTAATACTTCTTTTGTAGTTGCGGATGCTTGCAATAGGGGTTAATCATAAGTGGGATGCTTGTCCAAGGTAGTTCGGTACCCAAGCACCGGTCCACCCACATATCAAATTATCAAAGTAACGAACGCGAATCATATGAGCGTGATGAAAACTAGCTTGACGATAATTCCCATGTGTCCTCGGGAGCGCTTTCCTTTATATAAGAGTTTGTCCAGGCTTGTCCTTTGCTACAAAAAGGATTTGGCCACCTTGCTGCACCTTATTTTCTTTTATTACTTGTTACCCATTACAAATTACCTCATCACAAAACTATATGTTACTGATAATTTCAGTGCTTGCAGAGAATACCTTACTGAAAACCGCTTGTCATTTCCTTCTGCTCCTCGTTGGGTTCGACACTCTTACTTATCGAAAGGACTACGATAGATCCCCTATACTTGTGGGTCATCAAGACTCTTTTCTGGCGCCGTTGCCGGGGAGTGAAGCGCCTTTGGTAAGTGGAATTTGGTAAGGAAAAATTTATATAGTGTGCTAAAATTTACTGTCACTTGTTACTATGGAAAGTAATCCTTGGAGGGGCTTGTTCGGGGTATCTTCACCCTGACCAGTAGAGCAAAGAGTTGCTCCTCAACCTACTAAACCTACTGAAAATGTTTACTTTGAAATTCCTTCGAGTATGGTAGAGAAACTGCTAGCTAATCCTTTTACAGGAGATGGAACATTGCATCTCGATTTGCACCTAATCTATGTGGATGAAGTTTGTGGATTATTTAAGCTTGCAGGTATGCCCGAGGATGTTATCAAGAAGAAGGTCTTCCCTTTATCTTTGAAGGGAGAGGCATTGACATGGTTTAGGCTATGTGATGATATTGGATCATGGAACTACAACCGATTGAAATTGGAATTTCATCAGAAGTTTTATCCTATGCATCTGATTCATCGTGATCGTAATTATATATATAATTTTTGGCCTTGTGAAGGAGAAAGCATCGCTCAACCTTGGGGGAGGCTTAGGTCAATGTTATATTCATGCCCCAATCATGAGCTCTCAAGAGAAATTATTATTCAAAAATTTTATGCTCGGCTTTCTCTAAATAATTCCTCCATGTTAGATACTTCTTGTACTGGTTCTTTTATGATGAAGACTGTTGAATTCAGATGGGATTTATTGGAAAGAATTAAACGCAAGTCCGAAGATTGGGAACTCGACGAAGGTAAGGAGTCCGGTATAACACCTAAGTTTGATTGTGTTAAATCTTTTATGGATACCGATGTTTTCCGTGAATTTAGCACTAAATATGGACTTGACTATGAGATAGTAGCTTCTTTCTGTGAATCATTCGCTACTCATGTTGATCTTCCTAAGGAGAAGTGGTTTAAATATCATCCTCCCATTGAAGTAAAAGTAGTTGAACCTATTAAAGTTGAAGGAAATACTATCACTTATAATGTTGATCCCATTGTTCCTACCACTTATATTGAGAAACCACCTTTCCATGCTAGAATAAAGGATCATGCTAAAGCTTCAACTGTGGTCAACAAAAGTAATATTAGAACACCTACACCCCCTGAGAAAATTAAAGTTGAATCTAGTACTGCTATGGTTAAGGATCTCTTGGTCGATAATATTGATGGGCATGTTATTTACTTCTGTGATGAAGCTGCTAGAATTGCTAGACCCGATACTAAAAATAAACATAGACCTGTTGCAGGCATGCCTGTTATTTCTGTTAAAATAGGAGATCATTGCTATCATGGCTTATGCGATATGGGTGCTAGTGCGAGTGCAATACCTCATTGTTTAGACGAAGAAATTATGCATGATATTGCACCTGTTGAGCTAGAAGGTATTGATGTTACAATTAAGCTTGCTAATAGAGATACTATTTCACCAGTTGGGATTGTTAGAGATGTTGAAGTCTTGTGTGCGGAAGTTAAATATCCTACTGATTTTCTTGTTCTTGGTTCCCCACAAGATGACTTTTGTCCCATTATATTTGGCAGACCCTTCTTGAATACTGTTAAAGGTAAGATAGATTGCAAAAAGGATGTTGTTACTATTGGTTTAGGGGATATGACTCATGAGTTTAATTTTCCTAAATTTCATAGACAACCCCATGATAAAGAATTGCCTAGTAAAGATGAAACTATTGGTCTTGCTTCGATTGTTGTGCCTCCTAATGATCCTTTAGAACAATATTTGCTAGACCATGAAAATGATATGTTTATGAATGAAAGAAGGGAAATAGATGAAGTATTCTTTAAACAGGGACCTATTTTGAAACACAACTTCCCTGTTGAGATTCTAGGGGATCCTCCTCCACCCAAGGGTGATCCCGTGTTTGAGCTTAAACCATTACCTGATACTCTTAAATATGCTTATCTTGATGAAAAGAAGATATATCCTGTTATTATTAGTGCTAACCTTTCAGAGCAAGAAGAAGAGAAATTATTGAAAACTCTGAAGAAGCACCGTGCTGCTATTGGATATACTCTTGATGATCTTAAGGGCATTAGTCCCACTCTATGCCAGCACAAAATAAAATTGGAGAAAGACGCTAAACCGGTTGTTGATCACCAATGACGGTTAAATCCCAAGATGAAAGAAGTGGTAAGAAAAGAAATACTAAAGCTTATGGAGGCAGGTATAATTTATCCCGTTGCTGATAGTCAGTGGGTAAGTCCTGTCCATTGTGTCCGTAAGAAGGGAGGTATTACTGTTGTTCCTAATGATAAAGATGAATTGATCCCACAAAGAATTGTTACAGGTTATAGAATGGTAATTGATTTCCACAAATTAAATAAAGCTACTAAAAAGGATCATTACCCTTTACCTTTTATTGATCAAATGCTAGAAAGATTATCCAAACATACACATTTTTGCTTTCTAGACGGTTACTCTTGTTTCTCTCAAATACCTGCGTCAAGAGAGGATCAAGAAAAGACCACTTTTACTTGCCCTTTCAGTACCTTTCCTTATAGACGTATGCCTTTTGGTTTATGTAATGCACCTGCTACCTTTCAAAGATGTATGACTACTATATTCTCTAACTTTTGTGAAAAGATTGTTGAGGTTTTCATGGATGATTTCTCCGTATATGGAACTTCTTTTGATGATTGCTTAAGAAACCTTGATCGATTTTTGCAGAGATGTGAAGAAACTAATCTTGTCTTGAATTGGGAGAAGTGCCACTTTATGGTTAATGAAGGTATTCTCTTGGGGCATAAAATTTCTAAGAGAGGTATTGAAGTTGATAAAGCTAAAGTTGATGCTATTGAAAAGATGCCGTGTCCTAAGGACATTAAAGGTATAAGAAGTTTCCTTGGTCATGCCGGTTTTTATAGGAGGTTCATTAAAGACTTCGCAAAAAATTATAGGCCTCTGACTAATCTCTTACAAAAAGATGTTCATTTTGTCTTTGATGATGATTGTGTAGAAGCGTTTGAAATACTTAAGAAAGCCTTGATTTCTGCACCTATTGTTCAGCCTCCTAATTGGAATTTACCCTTTGAAATTATGTGTGATGCTAGTGATTACGCAGTAGGTGCTGTTCTAGGACAAAGAGTTGATAAGAAATTAAATGTTATTCAATATGCTAGTAAAACTCTAGACAGGGCCCAAAGAAATTATGCTACTACTGAAAAACAATTTTTAGCAGTTATATTTGCTTGTGATAAGTTCACACCTTATATTGTTGATTCTAAAGTAACTGTTCACACTGATCATGCTGTTATTAAATATCTTATGGAAAAGAAAGATGCTAAACCTAGACTTATTAGATGGGTTCTCCTACTACAAGAATTTGATTTGCACATTATTGATAGAAAGGGAGCTGAGAACCCCATTGCAGACAACTTATCTAGGTTAGAGAATGTTCTTGATGACCCACTAACTATTGATGATAGCTTTCCTGATGAACAATTAGTCGTCATAAATGCTTCTCGTACTGCTCCATGGTATGCTGATTATGCTAATTACATTGTTGCTAAATTTATACCACCTATGTAGCGACCCGACCTCAAACGGTCAAGTCTCTGTGCTTCAGTGTCATCCCTGGATCGGTAATGCTGACACACACAGTACTCGAAGGATTTATAACAGAGTAGCAATCACACACTTATTACATCGAATGTCTCAAAAGAGAACTTATTACAATAAATATGGCTTAAGGCCATCTAACACGATAACAGCGGAAGGCTTGGAAGATAAAGTGAGTCCATCAACTCCAACGGCATAGCTGAGTGCATGACAACGACCTATCGCACCTTTACTCGTCGTCTGAAAAGTCTGCAACATAATATGTTGCAGCCCAAAAACGGGTCAGCACATGGAATATGCTGGCAATATAACACAGTAGTGCAATGAATAGAATAATGCTATCACTACATGCATATATGGCTGGTGGAGGCTCTACGGTTATATGTTTTTGCGAAAAGCCATTTTTTTCCTACAACAAAGGAATAAGTTTTATTTAACTATCATGGTAGTTGAAACATCATTGAGAAGCTACCTCCAACTCAATCCCAATTAAAAGTGATTATCAGCCCAACAAATTAAATTAGAGTGATGAGATACAATAGGATAATCCAAGTACTAGATACTAAAGATGTCCATAACCGGGGACACGGCTAACCATGATTATTTTGTACACTCTGCAGAGGTTTGCACACTTTTCCCCACAAGACTCCATCGCCTCCGTTGGATTTCTTGTACTACATGGTGTTTGAGAAACGGATGACCGAGACACAGTCTTTCAGAAGCATTAACTCTTTACTCCGGGTGGACAGTTACACCTACTTCCCTCTACATCTGATAGCCCACCACTAAAAGAGGTCACACAACATACTCAACTGTGCCTGAGCCCATAATGGCTTGTGGCTGCACACGGAAGTTTCTAGCATGAAATATCTCACGATCCCTTTGAGCCTGGGTGGCGGACCGTAGGAGGATCACACGGTATATCCCCGGGATCTCCTAGGTCAACACTAGATTCCCCAGGTGCCCAAACAAGCAATCCACCCAGATGTGTATTAAAGTTGCTACCTTAAGTTGAACCATTAATTAACAACTCACATCTGTCATGGATTCACTCACCCAAACCATGTCTATGAGCATAGCATAGCATAGCAATAATAGCATAACGTAGAAGTAACTCCCAAGGGTTTGATAATAAAACAGGTATTAGGTTCTACCTCATCATCTACTTCCCAATACCCACAAGTTAATCACATCCTAATCATGAAATGTTTGAGGGTGAAACTAATGCATAAAAACTGGGTATGAAAAGAGTATGATCAATGTGTTACTTGCCTTGCTGATGATCCGCAAAACCTAGAGACTCGTAGTAGCACGCTTCGCACTTCGGGAATTCTATCGCAAACAAACAATAACACACATAAGAAATCAAGAAAATATGCATGGGTAAAACTCCAATAAGAAGATCTAACCAGAAAGTTCAACTTAAGAACTCCGGTTTGCAAAAAGAATCAAATCAAACGGAGCAACGAAACTCAAACGGCGAAAGAAACAAGATCCGATTATTAATTTGGACTAAAGTCAAATTTTATAGTATCAAAATCTTGTTCAAGTAGGTTAAACAGAAAGAGGGTTTCGAGACGAAGATCTAGGCGCTTGAATCGCCTGATTCCGATAAACGAGCGAAAATAGGGTCAGAAATCGCGATCGGAAATAATCGCGAAAAACCTGGAAAAAGAAAAACTGACGAACAGGCTAACGAACGAACGTTCGTTGTCTGTGACTAACGGGTGAACGGTGTTCGTTTAAACGAACGAACGGACGAACGTCCGCAAAATAAATAAATCGACGAAAAACCGATCTAATAAATTAAACCGGAAATTAAAAAACCGGATCTAGATCTAGGGTTTACCAAAATAAACCGACGAACGAAAGAAAAACGGCGGCGGCGGCGGCTAACTCAGGCGAAGTCGGCGGCGGCGGCTTGCGCGGCGGCTGGCGGCGGCGGCGCGGTGCGCGGCTCGAGGCGGCGACGGCTAGGGTTTGGCGGCGGCGTGGGCTGGCTGCTGGGGTGGGCTGCGGGGCGGCTCGAGCGGCTTATAAAGGCGGCCTGGCCTGGGGAGTCCGGGCCGGATACGGCCCGTAGGTCGGTTACCTTTTTTTAATAAATTCCGACGCGTAGAAAAAGAATACTAAATGGACTCCAAAAATCCCGAAATAAATTTTCCCCGTCCTATAAAAATATGTCGGACAAGGTGGACATTTATTTTGGCCTAAAATGCAATTTTGAGAAACGCATATTTTCCTAATTCAAATAAAATTGCAATAAAATCCGAATAAAATCAAATATTTGATTTTAATATTTTTCCTCCAATATTTCATTTATTTTGGAGACTTCATATTATCTCCTCTCGTATATATACTTTGATATGAAATATTTTCGAAGGGAAAAATCATTAAAACCAAAATGATCCTTGCTTCAATATTTGACAAAAATTCAAATATGAAAAATCGTGAAATCCCCAACTCTCTCTGCGGGTCCTTGAGTTGCTTAGAATTTCGAGGATCGCAAATGAAAATGCAATAGAATATATGATATGCATGAATGACCTATGTATAACATTCCAAATTGAAAATTTGGGATGTTACAAACCTACCCCCCCCCCTTAAGATGAATCTCGTCCTCGAGATTCGGGTTGGCTAGAGAACAGGTGCGGGTGGTCTTTGCGCAGATCATCCTCTCGTTCCCAAGTGGCTTCATCCTCAGTATGGTGGCTCCACTGTACTTTGCAAAACTTGATAACCTTGCTGCGAGTAACCCGGCTGGCAAACTCTAGAACCTTGACAGGTTTCTCCTCATACGTCAAATCACTATCCAACTGAATCGCTTCCAGGGGCACCGTATCTTTCAGAGAAATATCGGCCATCTCTGCATGGCACTTCTTCAACTGGGAAACGTGAAACACATCATGTACTCCTGACAGTCCTTCGGGTAACTCCAACATGTAGGCAACCTCTCCCATATGTTCCAAAACACGGTACGGTCCCACAAATCTCGGGGCTAACTTTCCTTTAAATCCAAAATGTTTAACTCCTCGAAGAGGTGACACTCGCAGATACGCTCTGTCTCTGATTTCATAGACTACCTCCTTGCATTTCGAATCTGCATAACTCTTTTGTCGGGACTGAGCTACCTTCAGTCTATCTCGAATCAGCTTAACCTTCTCTTCAGATTCCTTAATCAAATCCGGTCCAAACAACTGGCAGTCTCCAACTTCATCCCACATCAACGGTGTTCGGCATCTTCTTCCATACAGGGCTTCGAAAGGTGCCATCTTCAAACTGGCCTGGTAGTTGCTGTTGTATGAGAACTCCGCGTAGGGTAAATTGTCATCCCAACTAGACCCATAGAGCGCACAAGCTCTCAACATGTCCTCCAGAATCTGATTGACTATCTCTGTTTGTCCATCTGTCTGTGGGTGAAAAGCTATACTGAACTCCAGCCTGGTTCCCAAAGTCTGGTGCAGCTGGTGCCAAAACTTTGAGGTAAACTATGTTCCTCTATCTGATACGATGGTCCTCGGAACTCCGTGCAGACATACGATCCTGGTCATGTATATCTTGGCCAACTTTGCACTTGTATAGGTGGTTTTCACTTGGATAAAGTGGGCTGCTTTGGTCAAGCGATCCACTACTACCCAGATAGAATCATATCCCGATCGGGTCCTGGGCAATCTGGTGATAAAATCCATGCTAAGCTTATCCCACTTCCATTCGGGTATCAGCATAGGCTGCAGTAATCCTGCTGGCTTATGATGTTCTGCCTTCACTCTCTGGCATACATCACATACGGCTACATACTCGGCAATATCCTTCTTCATACCAGTCCACCAGAAACGCTCCTTCAAATCCAAATACATCTTAGTGTTTCCGGGGTGTATCGAGTATGGTGAGTCATGAGCTTCTTGAAGTATCAGCTTCCTGATCTCTGCATTATTGGGCACATATACACGGTCCTCGAACCATAAGGTGTCGTGCTCATCCTCATGAAAACCTTTGGCTTTTCCTTCGCTCATCTTCGCTTTTATCTCAGCAATCTCTTTGTCATCTTTCTGAGCTTCTCGAATCTTTCCCAACAATGTGGGTTGAACTTCCATTGCTGCAACAAAACCTCTAGGAACAATCTCCAAACGTAGCTCCCTGAGATCCTCGGCTAACTCCTTTGGCATCCCTCCGCTTACGAGGGTGTTAACATAACTCCTACGGCTCAAAGTGTCTACTACGACATTGGCCTTTCCTGGATGATAATGCAGCTTCATGTCATAATCCTTTATAAGCTCCAACCATCTCCTCTGCCTGAGGTTCAGCTCCTTCTGAGTAAAGATGTACTTAAAACTCTTGTGATCCGTGTATACATCGCAACGGTTTCCAATGAGAAAATGTCTCCAGGTCTTGAGCGCGTGCACCACAGCTGCTAACTCCAAATCATGCGTGGCATAATTCAACTCGTGCGGTTTCAGTTGTCGTGAGGCATACGAAACAACTCTCCCGTCTTGCATAAGTACTCCTCCAAGTCCTAAGCGAGAGGCGTCGCAATACACTTGGAAATCCTTGCGTATATCCGGCAGAATCAGCACTGGGGCTGTAGTCAAACGTTTCTTCAACTCCTGGAAACTTGCTTCACATTCTTCAGTCCAATGGAACTTGGTGTCCTTCTTCAACAATGCCGTCATAGGCTTCGCAATCTTAGAAAAATTCTCAATGAATCTCCGATAGTATCCCGCGAGTCCAAGAAAACTGCGGATCTCTCCAACTGAGGTGGGTGCCAACCACTCAGTGACTGACTGGACCTTGGTGGGATCCACTGCTATACCTTCTCCTGATATAACATGTCCAAGAAATCCAACTTCCTTCAACCAAAACTCACATTTGCTGAACTTGGCATATAACTGATGTTCCCTGAGCTTCTCGAGAACTAAACGCAAATGCTCCTTATGTTCCTCTTCATTCTTCGAGTATACCAAGATATCATCAATGAAAACCACAACAAACTTATCCAAGAACTCCATGAACACCTTGTTCATCATACTCATGAAATAAGCAGGGGCGTTAGTCAGCCCAAATGACATAAACGTATACTCATATAGCCCGTACCTTGTGGTGAAGGCTGTCTTAGGTATATCATTTTCCCTAATCTTCAGCTGGTGATATCCTGATCGCAGATCGATCTTCGAAAACACCTTAGCTCCTTGCAACTAGTCAAACAAATCATTGATCATCGGTAGTGGATACTTATTCTTGATTGTTACTTCATTCAACGCACGGTAATCAACAACCATCCTTAAGGATCCATCCTTCTTCTCAACCAAGAGCACTGGGGCTCCCCATGGTGATGAACTTCTTCGAATGTAACCTTTCTCCAGTAACTCCTTAATCTGCTTCTTAATATCCTCCAGATCGTTTGCGGGCATCCGGTATGGTCTCTTCGATATAGGCCCGGTGCCTGGCAACAGCTCTATCAAAAACTCGATATCTCGATCTGGTGGCATGCCTGGTAATTCCTCCGGAAATACATCCGGGTAATCCTTCACTACTGGCACTTCCTCCTGAACAACTCCTGTGAGAGAATTTACTTGGGTCCTCCTTGGCGCATGCCTGGATACATACTTGATCCTTTTTCCCTCCGGGGTGGTGAGTAAAATTGACTTACTCGCGCAATCGATGTTTCCTCCATACATCGATAGCCAATCCATTCCTAGTATCACATCCAAACCTTGTGACTCCAAAATTATCAGGTCTGAGGGGAAAACATGGCTTCCAATGGTCAATGGCATCTGAAAACATCCTTGCTTGCCATATATTCTGCTCCTGGCGAACTTACTAACATAGGTGTCCTAAGTACCTTAGTGGGCAACTTATACTTATCCACAAATCCCCTTGATATGTATGAATGCGATGCACCAGTATCAAAAAGAACGATTGCAGTAAAAGACTTAACCAAAAACTTACCGATAACTGCATCAGGCTGCTCCTCAAGCTCCTCCACGTTCACGTGGTTCACTTGTCCCCTATTGAAAGGGTTGGGCTTCTTCCCAGCGCTTCCATTGCCATTTCCGTTCTTCAATTCCGGACAATCATTGGCGTAGTGCCCAGTCTTCCCGCACTTGAAACAGGTAATGTGACTTTGATCCTTCTTGGCGGGTGTGGCTGGGTTAGAGCGGTTCTGATTGCTGCCTGCTCCATTCCCGTTTCCATTCTTGGGGCCATTATGGTTATGGGAACTTCCTCCATTGTGAGTGTGGCCTCCATGGATATGGATAAGTCCTCCCGAGTTCGGGGTGAAACCAGGCTTCTGCTGAGCTCCAGAATTGTACTTTCCTTGTACATACTTCCTCTTGCGGCTCTCAATCTGCTGCTGCTTCCCTTCAATCATAAGAGCCTTGTCTACCAACTCCTGGTAGTTGTTGAATGTTGCCACCATCAACTGCATGCTCATCTCATCATTAGCCCTTCCATAAACTTCTCCTGCTTTGCGGCATCTGTGGCCACATCATCAGGGGCATAACGAGATAGCTTACTAAACTCATCTACGTACTGAGCCACAGTACGATTTCCCTGGCGTAAGTTGCGAAACTCACGCTTCTTCATGCTCATAGCTCCAGTTGAGACATGAGCTGTGCGGAATGCTTGCTGAAACTGATCCCAAGTGACATTGGCTATGGGAAAAGTGGCTGTGTAATTCCCCCACCATGAGGTTGCTGGTCCATCCAACTGATGTGCGGCAAAACGCACTTTCTCTGCATCCATGCAACCTGCGGTGGTCAGCTCCCTTCCAATCCTGCGTAGCCAGTCATCCGCAACTATTGGCTCGGTGCTACTGGAAAACACCGGCGGCTGTAACCTCAGAAAACGGGCTAAGTTGTCAACTGGAGGAGGGTTGTTGTTGTTGTTGTTGTTGTTGCCTTGGTTCTGGACTAATATCTGCATCAAGGCATTCTGCTGCTGGATCAACTGGGTGATCTCCGGTGGAAAGACAAATCCGGTGTCACGTCTCGGAGGCATCTGATGGGTTTAGAGGGAAGAGAGTAGAATAGAAATTAGGTCTAGTGAGAAAGTACTACCCATATGCACATGAGACAAACACAATCATATCACTCAATCAATCAAGCAAGGGCATACAATCGATCTAACTATCGTTACAGTGCTCGGACTATACTATTTACATGGGGGAAAATATTACTGATCATATGGTGGTCTACTAGAAATTTTGATCGGTGGAAGACTCCATGATGTCTGCTCTAGCTTCGTCTTCATAATCATCATCACTATCATCGGGGTCGGAATCGGTGTCGTCGATGATGATGTGTGGACAAGTGGAATCGTCGTCCTCTCCTCCTGGCGCGGGGTCTCCCATGAATACTCCGATCTTCTTAATCAGGTCGTCATTCTTCTCCAATAGTATTGTGATTTCC
Organism: Triticum aestivum; assembly: GCF_018294505.1. Taxonomy (NCBI): domain Eukaryota; kingdom Viridiplantae; phylum Streptophyta; class Magnoliopsida; order Poales; family Poaceae; genus Triticum; species Triticum aestivum. The sequence goes on from NC_057814.1 coordinate 148,089,719, forward strand.
TCCTCATATCCATTGCGTGTAGACTTGAGTTCCTCCTCTAGCTCAATGATCCTTGTCATCGCCTTCTTCAAATCTATCATGCTTGCGCACATCTGGTTCTCCTGGCGTCGAATATGCTGGTTTAACTCCTGGATGAATGCTGCAATGGACTTGTCCTTCCTGGTGCTGACTATCTCCCATTACTCATCTCGGCGCCCGCATATCTGGTAGATAGTATCCTTGAGATCCTTGTGGTAAACTTCGCCAATGCGTCCCATGGCGATGTGGGCTGCCATGCTCTTTCCCAGACTCCAGGTTGGGGCATCAAAGGAAAACTCTATGGGCTCCGTGACTGGCGTGAATGTCCTTCCTGGAACTTGAACTCGAATCATCCAGCGCTCCTCTTCTGGTAATGTGGCGTTGTAGGTCCCGGCGAATCTTGGTATTCCAATGTTCAGGTATCTAGTGACTTCCTTCAAGTGTCGTCCAAAGGGGGTGTCTTCATCCGGTTGTGCAAACTTGTTCCTCAAATCCGCCATCCTAAAGAGTAGAAAATGGAGAGGAGTCAGAAATGAGTAGAGAAGAGTGACCTATGGCTTTCTTAGTGGTCGTGTCCTACATTCAGCGTGTGCTCTGATACCATCTTGTAGCGACCCGACCTCAAACGGTCAAGTCTCTGTGCTTCAGTGTCATCCCTAGATCGGTAATGCTGACACACACAGTACTCGAAGGATTTATAACAGAGTAGCAATCACACACTTATTACATCGAATGTCTCAAAAGAGAACTTATTACAATAAATATGGCTTAAGGCCATCTAACACGATAACAGCGGAAGGCTTGGAAGATAAAGTGAGTCCATCAACTCCAACGGCATAGCTGAGTGCATGACAACGACCTATCGCACCTTTACTCATCGTCTGAAAAGTCTGCAACATAATACGTTGCAGCCCGAAAACGGGTCAGCACATGGAATATGCTGGCAATATAACACAGTAGAGCAATGAACAGATAAATGCTATCACTACATGCATATATGGCTGGTGGAGGCTCTACGGTTATATGTTTTTGCGAAAAGCCAATTTTTCCTACAACAAAGGAATAAGTTTTATTTAACTATCATGGTAGTTGAAACATCATTGAGAAGGTACCTCCAACTCAATCCCAATTAAAAGTGATTATCAACCCAACAAATTAAATTAGAGTGATGAGATACAATAGGATAATCCAAGTACTAGATACTCAAGATGTCCATAACCGGGGACACGGCTAACCATCATTAGTTTGTACACTCTGCAGAGGTTTGCGCACTTTTCCCCACAAGACTCGATCGCCTCCGTTGGATTTCTCGTACTACACGGTGTTTGAGAAATGGATGACCGAGACACAGTCTTTCAGAAGCATTGACTCTTTACTCCGGGTGGACAGTTACACGTACTTCCCTCTACATCTGCTAGCCCACCACTGAAAGAGGTCACACAACATACTCAACTATGCCAGAGCCCATCATGGCTTGTGGCTGCACACGGAAGTTTCTAGCATGAAATATCTCACGATCCCTTTGAGCCTGGGTGGCGGACCGTAGGAGGATCACACGGTATATCCTCGGGATCTGCTAGGACAACACTGGATTCCCCAGGTGCCCAAACAAGCAATCCACCCAGATGTGTATTAAAGTTGCCACCTTAAGTTGAACCATTAATTAACAACTCACATCTGTCATGGATTCACTCACCCAAACCACGTCTACAAGCACAGCATAGCAATAATAGCATAACGTAGAAGTAACTCCCAAGGGTTTGATAATAAAACAGGTATTAGGTTCTACCCCATCATCTACTTCCCAATACCCACAAGTTAATCACATCCTAATCATGAAATGTTTGAGGGTGAAACTAATGCATAAAAACTGGGTATGAAAAGAGTATGATCAATGTGTTACTTGCCTTGCTAACGATCCGCAAAACCTAGAGACTCGTAGTAGCACGCTTCGCACTCCGAGAATTCTATCGCAAACAAACAATAACACACATAAGCAATCAATCAAAGATGCATGGGTAAAACTCAAATAAGAAGATCTAATCAGAAAGTTCAACTTAAGAACTCCGGTTTGCAAAAAGAATCAAATCAAACGGAGCAACGAAACTCAAACGGCGAAAGAAACAAGATTCGATTACTAATCTGGACTAAAGTCAAATTTTACAGTATCAAAAGCTTGTTCAAGTAGGTTAAACAAAAAGAGGGTTTCGAGACGAAGATCTAGGCGCTTGCATCGCCTGATTCCGATAAACGAGCGAAAAGATAAACTAAAACGAAAATTGGGTCAGAAATCTCGATCGAAAATAATCGCGAAAACCCTGGAAAAAGAAAAACTGACGAACAGGCTAACGAACGAACGTTCGTTGTCTGTGACTAATGAGTGAACGGTGTTCGTTTAAACGAACGAACGGACGAACGTTCGCAAAATAAATAAACCGACAGAAAAACCGATCTAATAAATTAAACCAGAAATTAAAAAACGGATCTAGATCTAGGGTTTACCAAAATAAACCGACGAACGAAAAAAAAACGGCGGCGGCGGCGCGGCGCGCGGCTCGAGGCGGCGGCTGCTAGGGTTTGGCGGCGGGGTGGGCTGGTGGCTGGGGTGGGCTGCGGCACGGCTCGGGCAGCTTATAAAGGCAGCCTGGCCTGGGGAGTACGTGCCGGATACGGCCCGTAGGTCGGTTACCTTTTTTTAAAATAGATTCCGATGCGCAGAAAAAGAAAGAAAAATAATACTAAACGGACTCCAAAAATCCCAAAATAAATTTTCTGCGTCCTCTAAAAATATGCCGGAGAAGGTGAACATTTATTTGGGCCTAAAATGCAATTTTGAAAACGCGTATTTTTCCTAATTCAAATAATATTGCAATAAAATCCGAATAAAATCAAATATTTGATTTTAATATATTTTTTCTCCAATATTTCATTTATTTTGGAGAAGTCATATTATCTCCTTTCATATATATACTTTGATATGAAATATTTTTGAAGGGAAAAATCATTAAAACCAAAATGATCCTTGCTTCAATATTTGACAAAAATTCAAATATGAAAAATCGTGAAATCCCCAACTCTCTCCGCGGGTCCTTGAGTTGCTTAGAATTTCGAGGATCGCAAACGAAAATGCAATAGAATATATGATATGCATGAATGACCTATGTATAACATTCCAAATTAAAAATTTGGGATGTTACAACCTAGTTTCACATACCAGCAAAAGAAAAGGTTTTTAATGATTTAAGACATTACTTCTGGGATGACCCACACCTTTATAAAGAAGGAGTAGATGGTGTTATTAGACATTGTGTACTTGAGCATGAACAGGAACAGATCCTACACAAGTGTCATTCTGAGGCTTATGGAGGACACCACGCTGGAGACAGGACTGCATATAAGGTATTGCAATTCGGTTTTTATTGGCCTACCCTCTTCAAAGATGCCCGTAAATTTGTCTTGTCTTGTGATGAATGTCAAAGAATTGGTAATATTAGCAGACGTCAAGAAATGCCTATGAACTATTCACTTGTTATTGAACCATTTGATGTTTGGGGCTTTGATTATACGGGACCGTTTCCTTCCTCTAATGGGTATACACATATTTTAGTTGTTGTTGATTACGTTACTAAGTTGGTAGAAGCTATTCCAACCAGTAGTGCTGATCATAACACCTCTATTAAGATGCTTAAAGAAGTTATTTTTCTGAGGTTTGGAGTCCTTAGATACTTAATGACCGATGGTGGTTCACATGGTGCTTTTCGTAAAATGCTTGCTAAGTATGATGTTAATCATAGAATTGCATCTCCATACCACCCACAGTCTAGTGGTCAAGTGGAACTGGGTAATAGAGATATTAAATTAATTTTGCAAAAGACTGTTAATAGATCTAGAAAGAATTGGTCCAAGAAACTTGATGATGCATTATGGGCTTATAGAACTGCATATAAAAATCCTATGGGTATGTCTCCGTATAAAATGATTTATGGAAAAGCATGTCACTTACCTCTCGAACTAGAGCATAAGGCATATTGGGCCATTAAAGAGCTCAATTATGATTTCAAACTTGCCGGTGAGAAGAGACTATTTGACATTAACTCACTTGATGAATGGAGAACTCAGGCCTATGAGAATGCCAAACTGTTTAAAGAAAAGTTAAAAGATGGCATGACAAAAGGATACAAAAGCATGAGTTTAATGTAGGTGATTATGTTTTGCTATACAACTCTCATTTAAGATTTTTTGCAAGAAAACTCCTCTCTAAATGGGAAGCTCCTTACGTTATCAAGGAGGTCTATCGTTCCGGTGCCATAAAAATCAACAACTTCGAAGGCACAAATCCGAAGGTGGTGAACGGTCAAAGAATGAAACATTATATCTCAGGTAATCCCATAAATGTTGAAACTAATGTTATTGAAATCATAACCCCGGAGGAGTACATAAGGGACACTTTCCAGAACGTTTCAGACTCCGAAAAGGAATAGGTATGTGGTACGGTAAGTAAACCAACTCCAAAACAGTTCTAATAGCAATTTTTCTCCGTTTTGGAATATTTAAGAAAATAGGAAAATAAGAAGTAGTCCGGGAAGGACACGAGGCATACACGAGGGTGGAGGGCACGCCCTATCCCCCTGGGCGCGCCCCCGTGCCTCGTGGGCACCTTGTGTGCCCTCCAGACTCTGTTTTCTTGCACTATACTTCTTTTGGTCGGTAAAAATTCATTATATAATCTCCCGAAAGTTTTGACCACCGTACCATGCAAATATCCTCTGTTTTTGTTTCGAGCTATTTTTCTGACAGATCTTGATCACCATGACGTCTCCAAGCGCCCCCAAGGACAAGTTCTTCGAGAAGGTCATCAACCCCTACATCGCGGAGGTGTTGCAACACCCTCAAACCATTGAGATGCGTGAGGGGTTGGTGCACATCTGCGATGTTGAGTGACCAAGGAGGACCGGAAGCGTGGAGACAAGACTCGAAGCAATGGAGCAACAAGTTTTCAAGTGCCAGGAGATGGTGGAACATGGACTCGACACCAACCACATAATGATCACGGAGTTCACCAACAACCACAAGCTAGATGCCAAGAACATTGGGGAGACCATCTTCAAGCTTCATGAGAAAATCGAGCACCTCCAAGCCCAGATCTATGACCTGCAAAACCAAAACTGTGAGTATGAATATAGATTCAAGAGGATGAGTTTGGCTACAGATTTGAGGATCCCGGAGACTCGATCATCCTTCTATGATGGTGAGCCTATGCCTTGGAAGATGGACGACAAGCCTACGTCATCAACAACTCTATCATCACCACCACCGAGGAAGGAGACATAAACACATGGGTATGGGCACTCCCCTTGGCAACTGCCAAGCTTGGGGGAGGTGCCCCGGTATCGTATCACCATCACACTCCTATCTTTACCGTTTTTCTTAGTTCGATCCTTTTGGTAATATCTTGATCTAGTAGAATAAAGTTTTAGTATAATCTAGTTTCGAGTTTTGCTTTATGAGTCTTCTATGTAATCGAGTCAATGAGCTATAAATAATAAAGATTAGTTTTGAGTCGAGGGCTTGGTTATCTTGCTATGATCATGAGGGAATAAAAGAAAGAATAAAAATAATTAAAGAGATCATATTGATCTTATGGAGAGTAATGACTTCACATATAAAGAGTATGATGAATAAAAGTTGTTGAGAGTTGACAAACATAGTTTTGGTCATCGTTGCAATTAATAGGAAGTAATAAAGAAAGAGAGGTTTTCACATATAAATATACTATCTTGGACATCTTTTATGATTGTGAGCACTCATTAAAATATGACATGCTAAAAGGTTGATGTTGGACAAGGAAGACAACGTAATGGGTTATGTTTTCTTATATCCGAAATAAAGTATATTGCATGGATCATCCAACATGTTGAGCTTGCCTTTCCCCCTCATGCTAGCCAAATCCTTTGCACCAAGTAGAGATACTACTTGTGCTTCCAAATATCCTTAAACCCAGTTTTGCTATGAGTGTCCACCATATCTACCTATGGATTGAGTAAGATCCTTCAAGTAAGTTGTCATTGTTGCATGCAATAAAAATTGCTCTCTAAATATGTATGGTCTATTAGTGTGGAGAAAATAAGCTTTATACGATCTTGTGATATGGAAGCAATAAAAGCGACGAACTGCATAATAAAGGTCCCTATCACAAGTGGCAATATAAAGTGACGTTCTTTCGCATTAAGATTTTGTGCATCCAACCATAAAAGCACATGACAACCTCTGCTTCCCTCTGCGAAGGGCCTATCTTTTATTCTTGTCTTATACCTTATACAAGAGTCATGGTGATCTTCACCTTTCCTTTTTACATTTTATCCTTTGGCAAGCACATTGTGTTGGAAAGATCCTGATATATATATCCAATTGGATGTAAGTTATCATGAACTATTATTGTTGACATTACCCTTGAGGTAAAAGGTTGGGAGGCAGCACTATAAGCCTCTATCTTTCTCTGTGTCCGATTAAAACTCCATACCCATAAGTATTGCGTGAGTGTTAGCAATTGTGAAAGACTAAATGATAGTTGAGTATGTGGACTTGCTAAAAATCTCTTATATTGACTCTTTCCGATGTTATGATAAATTGCTATTGCTTCAATGACCGAGATCATAGTTTGTTAGTTTTCAATGAAGTTTCTGATTCATACTTGACACTGTGAATAGATTGTTACTTTAGCATAAGAAATCATATGACAATATATATATATGTTGTTGTTATAAGAATGATCATGATGCCCTCATGTCCGTATTTTATTTTATCGACACCTCTATCTCTAAACATGTGGACATATTTTTCGTTATCGGCTTCCGCTTGAGGACAAGCAAGGTCTAAGCTTGGGGGAGCTGATACGTCCATTTTGCATCATCCTTTTATATCGATATTTATTGCATTATGGGCTGTTATTACACATTATGTCACAATACTTATGCCTATTCTTTCTTATTTTACAAGGTTTACATGAAGAGGGAGAATGTCGGTAGCTGGAATTCTGGGCTGGAAAAGGAGCAAATATTAGAGACCTATTCTGCACAACTCCAAAAGTTCTGAAACTCCACGGAAGTCAGTTTTGGAATATATTAAAAATATTGGGTGAAGAAAGCACCAGAGGGGGGCCACCCACCATCCACGAGGGTGGGGGCGCGTCCTACCCCCTGGGCACGCCCCCTGCCTCGTGGCCCCCCTGGCAGGCCTCCGGTACCCATCTTTGGCTATATGAAGTCTTTTGCCCTGGAAAAAAATCAGAAGGAAGCTTTCGGGATGAAGCGCCGCCGTCTCGAGGCGGAACCTTGGTGGAACCAATCTAGGGCTCCAGCGGAGCTGTTCTGCCGGGGAAACATCCCTCCGGGAGGGGGAAATCATCACCATCATCATCACCATCGATCCTCTCATCGGGAGGGGGTCAATTCCATCAACATCTTCACCAGCACCATCTCCCCTCAAACCCTAGTTCATCTCTTGTATCCAATCTTTGTCCCAAAACCTCAGATTGGTACCTGTGGGTTGCTAGTAGTGTTGATTACTCCTTGTAGTTGATGCTAGTTGGTTTATTTGGTGGAAGATCCTATGTTCAGATCCTTTATGCATATTAATACCCCTCTGATTATGAACATGAGTATGATTTGTGAGTAGTTACGTTTGTTCCTGAGGACATGGGAGAAGTCTTCCTATAAGTAGTCATGTGAATTTGGTATTCGTTCGATATTTTGATGAGATGTATGTTGTCTTTCCTCTAGTGGTGTTATGTGAACGTCGACTACATGACACTTCACCATTTTTTGGGCCTAGAGGAAGGCATTGGGAAGTAATAAGTAGATGATGGGTTGCTAGAGTGACAGAAGCTTAAACCCTAGTTTATGCGTTGCTTCGTAAGGGGCTGATTTGGATCCATATGTTTCATGCTATGGTTAGGTTTACCTTAATACTTCTTTTGTAGTTGCGGATGCTTGCAATAGGGGTTAATCATAAGTGGGATGCTTGTCCAAGGTAGTTCAGTACCCAAGCACCGGTCCACCCACATATCAAATTACCAAAGTAACGAACGCGAATCATATGAGCATGATGAAAACTAGCTTGACGATAATTCCCATGTGTCCTCGGGAGCGCTTTCCTTTATATAAGAGTTTGTCCAGGCTTGTCCTTTGCTACAAAAAGGATTTGGCCACCTTGCTGCACCTTATTTACTTTTATTACTTGTTACCCATTACAAATTACCTCATCACGAAACTATCTGTTACCGATAATTTCAGTGCTTGCAGAGAATACCTTACTGAAAACCGCTTGTCATTTCCTTCTGCTCCTCGTTGGGTTCGACACTCTTACTTATCGAAAGGACTACGATAGATCCCCTATACTTGTGGGTCATCATCAGCCTTGGCCCATTGGGTGTCTTCTGGTCCAAAAAAATTCTCCGTAAAGTTTCGTTGCATTTGGACTCTGTTTGGTATTGATTTCCTGCGATGTAAAAAACATGCAGAAAACAGCAACTGACACTTGGCACTATGTCAATAGGTTAGTACCAAAAAATAATATAAAATGACTATAAATTAATTATAAAACATCCAAGATTGATAATATAACAGCATGAAACAATCAAAAATTATAGATATGTTGGAGACGTATCAGCATCCCCAAGCTTAACTCCTACTCGTCCTCGAGTAGGTAAGTGATAAAAACAGAATTTTTTATGTGGAATGCTGCCTGGCATGTCATATCATATTATTTTCTTTATAGCATGGACATTTGGACTTTTATGTGATTCAAAGCAATAGTGTAGTTTTGACATGATAATTTAAATACTCAAGCATATCAACAAGCAACCATGTCTTTCAAAATATCAATGCTAAAATAAGCTATCCCTAGCCCATCATGCTCAATCATTGATCCATTCATGAAACACACACGCATATTAGCTACACCCAATACTCAAGTATGATCATAATGCCTCCTAGTTGGTGCTTTTATAAGAGAAGATGGAGAGTCAAATTCAAAATAAAAATTGCATAAAGTAAAAGAAAGGCCCTTCACAGAGGGAAGTAGGGATTTGTAGAGGTGCCAGAGCTCAAAGCGAAAAACTTAGAGATAAAAACATTTTGGGAGGTGTGTCTTTCCCACCAACGAAAATGACTTAGAGTTACCAACACTTTCCATGCTAGATATATCATAGGCGGTTCCCAAAAAGAAAATAAAGTTTATCACTTTTTCCACCATACTTTCACTTTCCATGGCTAGCCGTATCCACGGTTGCCTTCCATACCAACACTTTCCAAGGAATTTATTATTTGACAACGTAAAGTGAATTCATTTTTCATTTCGGGACTGGGCATCCCTAATACCTTTGCCTTACTCTCGTGCAATGACAAGTGAATAAACACTTATCGTGAGAATAACACATCTAGCATGGAAAATATTAGCCACCCCTCACCACTCCGCGAGCAGTATGAACACACAAAATTAGATATGGCACATAAAAATTTGCTTAGAACGGCAAAAGAATACCACATATAGGTAGATATAGTGGACTCATGTGGCAAAACTGGTTTAAAGATTTTTTGATGCACAAGTAGTGATCATACTTAGTGCAAAATGAAGGCTAGCAAAAGATTGAGAAGCGACCAACCAAGAAACAAATAATCTCATAAGCGAGCATTAAGCATAATTAACACCGAATAATGCACCACAAGTAGGATATAATTTCATTCCATAATTATTGACTTTCGTGCTTGCATAGGGAATCACAAACCTTAACACCAATATTCTTACTGAAGCATAATTACTCATCAACATAACTCACATATCACATCATCATATCTCAAAACTATTACTAAGAATCAAGTTTATTTTGTCCAATGATCTTCATGAAAGTTTTTATTATATCCTACTTGGATATCTATCACTTTGGAACTAATTTTCATATGTTGCTTTTCATAAGCTATAACAAATATAAGTGAAGATCATGAGCATAAAATTGCTTTCTCTCAAATTAATTCAAGTGAAGCAAGAGAGAATTTCTTGAAAATTTTACTAACTCTCAAATAAATCTAAGTGAAGCAATAGAGCATTTCTTCAAAAAAACTAAAGCACACCCTGCTCAAAAAGATATAAGTGAAGCACTAGAGCAAGTCCATAGCTCATAAAAGATTTAAGTGAAGCATAGAGAGCAATTCTAACAAGTCATGACATAATTTTGGCTCTCTCAAATAGGTGTGTCCAGCAAGGAACCAAGACTTAAAACACAAAAGAAAACAAGCAAAGACTCATATCATACAAGACGCTCCAAGCAAAACACATAGTATGTGACAAATAAAAATATAGCTTCGAGTAAAATACCGATGGTCGTTAGAAGAAAGAGGGGATGCCACTCGGGGCATCCCCAAGCTTAGTTGCTTGCTTCTTTTGGATAATAGCCTGGGATGCCGGGGCATCCCCAAGCTTAGGCTCTTCTTACTCCTTATTCCTTCATCCATCGTAAGATAACCCAAAACTTGAAAACTTCAATCACACAAAACTCAACAAAACCTTCGTGAGATCCGTTAGTATAAGAAAATAAATCACTACTATAAGTACTGTAGAAAACCAATTCATATTTTGTTCTTGCATTATATCTACTATATTCCAACTTTTCTATGGCAAAAACTTATCAAAGAAAACCATAGAGCCATCAAAACAAGCACACAACGCAAAGAAAACAGAATCTGTCAAAAACAGAACCATCTGTAGCAATCTGGGTATTTCGAATACTTCTGAAACTCCAAAAAATCTGAAAAATTAGGAAGACCTGAGAAATTTGTATATTAATCTTCTGCAAAAAGAATTGGCATTTTATCACGCTCTAGTAAAAAATTAGAATTGTTTTCGTGAGCGCAAAAGTTTCTGTTTTTCAGTAAGATCAAGCAACTATCACCCAAGAAGATCCTAAAGGCTTTACTTGGCATAAACACTAATTAAAACACAAAAAAGACAATCATAACAGTAGCATAATTTTGCAAACACTCAAGAACAGAAAGCAAAAAAGCAAAAATAAATTTTATTCATTGGGTTGCCTCCCAACAAGCGCTATAGTTTTATGCCCCTAGCTAGGCATAAGATTTTATTGATGCTCACATGAAAGATAATAATTGAAACACAAAGAGAGCATCATAAAACATGTGACAAACATATTTAAGTCTAACATACTTCCTATGCATAGGGATTTTATAAGAAAACAAATTATCAAGGCAAGCAAAAACTAGCATATGCAAGGAAGAAGAAAGAAACAATAACAATCTCAAGATAATGAGAGGTAATTTAGTAACATAAATATTTCTACAACCATATTTTCCTCTCTCATAATAATTACATGTAATATCATAATCAAGTTCAACAATATAGCTATCATAGAAAAATTTCTCTTCATGATCTACATGCATGCAAAGTTGACACTCTTCCAATATAGTGGGATTATCATCAAATAAAGTCATGACCTCTCCGAACCCACTTTTATCAAAAAAATCATAAGATTGAACACTCTCCAAATTAGTGGGATTATTTTTACCTAAAGTTGACGCTCATCCAATCCCAGTTTCAATATTATCACAAACATATTCATCATGAGGCTTAAACAAATTTTCAAGATCATAAGAATCATCACCCCAATCATGATCATTGCAACAAGTAGTGGAAATAGCAAAATTAGCATCCCCAAGCTTGGGGTTTTGCATATTATTAGCACAATTGACATTAATAGAATTTATAGTAAAATCATTGCAATCGTGCTTTTCATTCAAAGAGCTATCATGAATCACTTCATAAATTTCTTCATCACAATTTTCAGATTCACGAATCTCAAGGAAAACTTCATAAAGATAATCTAGTGCACTCAACTCACTAGCAATTGATTCATCATTATTGGATCTTTTAAAAAGATTAGCAAGTGGATGGGGATCCATATCAATAGATTTTTAGCAAGCGAAGATGCAAGCAAATAGAAGGCACATGGAAACACAAGCAACCATGAGATCTGACGAGAAAAAGGCGAACGAAAAAGAGGCGAATAAAACGACAAATTTTTGTGAAGTGGGGGAGAGGAAAACGAGAGGCAAATGGAAAATAATGTAAATTGCAAGGAGATGAGATTTGTGATTAGGAACCTCGTATATGTTGAAGATCCTCCCTGGCAACGGCGCCAGAAATTCCTTTTGATGTCTGCTAGGACTACGTCGGTATTTCCCCAAAGAGGAAGGGATGATGCAGCACAGCAGCGATAGGTATTTCCCTCAGTGATGAAACCAAGGTTATCGAACCAGTAGGAGAACCAAGCAACACAACGTAAACAGCCCCTGCACACAAATAACAACCACTCGAAACCCGACGTGTTAAAGGGGTTGTCAATCCCTTTTGGGTAACGGCGCCAGAAGTTGGCAAAACAGACGTGAATAAATTGTAGTAGATTGATAGATCAAACGCCAAATAAGGATAAATTGCAGCATGGTATTTTTGTATTTTTGGTTTAATACATCTGAAAATGAAAGCAAAGGAAAAGTAGATCGCAAAGGCAAATAATATGAGAAAGAGACCCGGGGGCCGTAGGTTTCACTAGTGGCTTCTCTCGAGAAAAATAGCAAACGGTGGGTAAACAAATTTCTGTTGGGCAATTGATAGAACTTCAAATAATCATGACGATATCCAGGCAATTATCATTATATAGGCATCACGTCCAAGATTAATAGACCGACTCCTGCCTGCATCTACTACTATTACTCCACACATCGACCGCTATCCAGCATGCATCTAGTGTATTAAGTTCATGGAAAAACGGAGTAATGCAATAAGAACGATGACATGATGTAGACAAGATCTATCTATGTAGAGATAGACCCCATCATTTTATCCTTAGTAGCAACATACATACGTGTCGGTTCCCCTTCTGTCACTGGGATCAAGCACCGTAAGAGCGAACCCACTACAAAGCACCTCTTCCCATTGCAAGATAAATAGATCAAGTTGGCCAAACAAAACCCAAATATTGGAGAACAAATACGAGGCTGTAAGCAATCATGCGTATAAGAGATCAAAGAAACTCAAATAATTTTCATGGATATAAAAAGATAGATCTGATTATAAACTCAAAGTTCATCGGATCCCAACAAACACACCGCAAAAAGTGTTACATCATATGGATCTCCAAGAGACCATTGTATTGAGAATTCAGCGAGCGAGAGGAAGCCATCTAGCTACTAACTACGGACCCGAAGGTCTACAAAGAACTACTCACGCATCATCAGAGAGGCACCAATGGAAGTAGTGAACCCCTCTGTGATGGTGTCTAGATTGGATCTGGTGGTTCTGGACTCTGCGGCGGCTGGAATTGATTTTCGTCGACTTCCCTAGGGTTTCTGGAATATTGGGGTATTTATAGAGCAAAGAGGCGGTCCGGGGGGCACCCGAGGTGGGCACAACCCACCAGGGCGCGGTTGGGCCTCCTGGCGCGTCCTGGTGGGTTGTGCTCTCCTTGGAGCACCCCCCAGGCGCAGCCTTGGCCCATTAGGTGTCTTCTGGTCCAAAAAAAATCTCTGTAAAGTTTCGTTGCATTTGGACTCTGTTTGGTATTGATTTCCTGCGATGTAAAAATATGCAGAAAACAGCAACTGGAACTTGGCACTATGTCAATAGATTAGTACCAAAAATGATATAAAATGACTATGAAATGATTATAAAACATCCAAGATTGATAATATAATAGCATGGAACAATAAAAAATTATAGATACGTTGGAGATGTATCAAGCAACCGAACCAGTATCAAATACCCAGGCACTACTACGAGCATTAGTAAGGTATACATCAATAACATGTATATCAAATATACCTTTGTTCACTTTGCCATCCTTCTTATCCGCCAAATACTTGGGGAAGTTCCGCTTCCACTGACCAGTCCCTTTGCAGTAGAAGCACTCAGTTTCAGGCTTGGGTCCAGATTTGGGCTTCTTCCCGGGAGTGGCAACTTGCTTGCCATTCTTCTTGAAGTTCCCCTTCTTTCCCTTGCCCTTTTTTTTAAACTAGTGGTCTTGTTAACCATCAACACTTGATGCTCCTTCTTAATTTCTACCTCCGTAGCTTTGAGCATTGCGAAGAGCTCGGGAATTGTCTTATCCATCCCTTGCATATTATAGTTCATCACGAAGCCTTTGTAGCTTGGTGGCAGTGATTGAAGAACTCTGTCAATAACACTATCATCTGGAAGATTAACTCCCACCCGAGTCAAGTGATTATGATACCCAGACATTTTGAGTATGTGTTCACTGACAGAATTGTTCTCCTCCATCTTGCAGCTATAGAACTTGTTGGAGACTTCATATCTCTCAACTCGGGCATTTGCTTGAAATATTAACTTCAATGCCTGGAACATCTCATATGGTCCATGACGTTCAAAACGTCTTTGAAGTCCCGATTCTAAGCCATAAAGCATGGCACACTGAACTATCGAGTAGTCATCAGATCGAGCTTGCCAGACGTTCATAACATCAGCGTCTGCTCCTGCAGCAGGCCTTTCACCTAGCGGTGCATGAAGGACATAATTCTTCTGTGCAGCAATAAGGATAATCCTCAAGTTACGGACCCAGTCCGTCTAGTTGCTACCATCATCTTTCAACTTAGCTTTCTCTAGGAACGCATTAAAATTCAAGGGAACGGTAGCACGTGCCATTGATCTACAACATAGATATGCAAAAACTATCAGGACTAAGTTCATGATAAATTAAGTTCAATTAATCAAATTACTTAAGAACTCACACTTATATTGACATCCCTCAAGTCATCTAAATGATACGTGATCCAAATTAACTAAACCATGTCTGATCATCACGTGAGATGGAGTAGTCATCAATGGTGAACATCTCTATGTTGATCATATCTACTATATGATTCACGTTCGACCTTTCGGTCTCCAGTGTTCCGAGGCCATGTCTGTACATGCCAGGATCGTCAAGTTTAACCCGAGTATTCCGCATGTGCAAAACTGTCTTGCACCCGTTGTATGTGAACGTAGAGTCTATCACACCCGATCATCACGTGGTGTCTCAACACGACGAACTTTCGCAACAGTTGATACTCAGGGAGAACACTTATACCTTGAAATTTTAGTTAAGGGATCATCTTATAATGCTACCGCCGTACTAAGCAAAATAAGATGCATAAAAGATAAACATCACATGCAATCAAAATATGTGACATGATATGGCCATCATCATCTTGTGCTTTTGATCTCCATCTCCAAAGCATCATCATGATCTCCGTCGTCACCAGCTCAACACCTTGATCTCTATCGTTGCGTCGTGGTCGTCTCGCCAACTATTGCTTCTACAACTATCGCTAACGCATAGTGATAAAGTAAAGCAATTACATGGCGTTTGCATTTCATACAATAAAGAGACAACCATAAGGCTCCTGCCGGTTGTCAGATGTCTTACAAAACATGATCATATCATACAATAATGTTTATCACATCATGTCCTGACCATATCACATCACAACATGCCCTGCAAAAACAAGTTAGACGTCCTCTACTTTGTTGTTGCAAGTTTTACGTGGCTGCTACGGGCTTCTAGCAAGAACCGTTCTTACCTACGCATCAAAACCACAACGGTGATTTACCAAGTTTGCTGTTTTAACCTTCAATAAGGACCGGCCGCAGTCAAATTCGATTCAACTAAAGTAGGAGAAACAAACACCCGCCAGCCACCTTTATGCAAAACTAGTTGCATGTCTGTCGGTGGAACCGGTCTCATGAACGTGGTCATGTAAGGTTGGTCCGGGCCGCCTCATCCAACAATACTGCCGAATCAAAATAAGAATTGGTGGTAAGCAGTATGACGATCACCGCCCACAACTCTTTGTGTTCTACTCGTGCATATCATCTACGCATAGACCTGGCTCGGATACCACTGTTGGGAAACGTAGCATGCAATTTCAAAAAAATTCCTACGCTCACGCAAGATCTATCTAGGAGACACATAGCAACGAGAGGGGGAGAGTGTGTCTACGTACCCTTGTAGTCCGAAAGCGGAAGCGTTTGACAACATGGTTGATGTAGTCAAACTTCTTCTAGCTCCGACCGATCAAGCACCGAACGTACGGAACCTCCGAGTTCTGCACACGTTCAGCCTGATGACGTCCCTCGTCCTCTTGATCCAGCAAAGGTGTCGAGGAAGAAGATGAGTTCCGTCAGCACGACGGCGTGGTGACGGTGATGGTGAACTGATCCACGTAGGGCTTCGCCTAAGCAGTACGAAGATATGACTCGAGGCGTAAATTGTGGAGGGGGGCGCCGCACACGGCTAACGATTGTTGTTTTGTGTTCTAGGCGCCCCCTCCCCACGTATATATAGGTGGGAGGGGGAGGGGAGCAGCAAGGGTGCGCCCCAAGTAGGAGGGATCCTACTTGGGGGCCTCCTCCAATTCGGCCTCCCCCCCCCTTCCTTTTTTTGCCGGAGAGAAAAGGAAAGGGGGGAGGAGAGAAGGAAGGGTTGGGGGGGCGAACCCCTTCTCCTCCTCCAATTCGGCCACATGCCTAAGGGGGGCGCCACCCCTTGTGGACTGGTGTGCTCCCCTCTTATGGCCCATATCTTCCCCTCGGGGGTTCCGGTAACCCCCCCCCCCCGGTAGTTCGATAAATACCCGATAATATCCGGAACACTTCCGGTGTCCGAATACTATCATCCTATATATCAATCTTTAGCTCTCGACCATTTCAAGACTCCTCGTCATGTCCGTGATCTCATCCGGGACTTTGAACAACATTCGGTCACCAAATCACATAACTCATATAATACTAAATCGTCATCGAACGTTAAGCGTGCGGACCCTACGGGTTCGAGAACTAAGTAGACATGACCGAGACACCTCTCCAGTCAATAACCAATAGCGGAACCTGGATGCTCATATTGGCTCCTACATATTCTACGAAGATCTTTATCGGTCGAACATACATTGTTCCCTTTGTCATTGGTATGTTACTTGCCCGAGATTCGATTGTTGGTATCTACATACCTAGTTCAATCTTGTTACCGGCAAGTCTCTTTACTCGTTCCGTAATACATCATCCCGCAACTAACTCATTAGTCACTTTGTTTGCAAGGCTTCTTATGATGTGCATTACCGAGAGGGCCCAGAGATACCTCTCCGGTACTCGGAGTGACAAATCCTAATCTCGATCTATGCCAACCCAACAAACACCTTCGGAGATACATGTAGAGCATCTTTATAATCACCTTGTTACGTTGTGACATTTGATAGCACACAAGGCATTCCTCCAGTATCCGGGAGTTGCATAATCTCATAGTCAAAGGAATATGTATATGACATGAAGAAAGGTATAGCAATAAAACTAAACGATCAATATGCTAAGCTAACGGATGGGTCATGTCCATCACATCATTCTCCTAATGATGTGATCCCGTTCATCAAATGACAACACATGTCTATGGTTAGGAAACTTAACCATCTTTGATTAACGAGCTAGTCTAGTAGAGGCTTACTAGGGACACGGTGTTTTGTCTATGTATCCACGCATGTATCAAGTTTCCGGTTAATACAATTCTAGCATGAATAATAAACATTTATCATGATATAAGGAAATATAAAATAACAACTTTATTATTGCCTCTAGGGCATATTTCCTTCACCCTTAGACTTGTGGTTCATCATATGCATCCCAAAGTAACAATGCAAAATTAATAGATCTTGAAGGCAACAACTTCAAGTATAACATGGCAATACCGAGTGGACTACACATACCATGCCTAGGGAAATTCTTCCATCTCCCATGCTCCCAAGCATCACAAGGAATCCTCTTGTCGCACCATTCTCCATGAGCCTTGTAACGTCATCTGCATTTGGTTGTATCAGATACTCTTCTTTGAAGATAGCAATCACATATTTCTTCACACTGATGGTGACAAGATATGAAGATATTCTCCCAGGCAAACATATTCATCCATGTAGTCACTCGATACTCCATATACAAACACACACATTGCTACGATGCACTTCTTGATTGCACTTGTGTTACGTTGTCCACACACATTTACCCTCTGCTTGAACCATCGTCATACTATTCGGCCGCAATTGCAATTCACATAAAGAGCTCCTTCGACATTCAAAAATGTCGCCTAAAAAGGTTGTCCGGATACACTAGATTGTCCACTAAGTAATCTCTCATCATTTGCAAATGGCTATCTGGCCTATGACGATGAATGTACCGCATGAGTGAGATCCACATATAACCATTTTTTCCTTCCTCTTCTTCCTCCACGACCATCTCGAAGTCATCACCATCTTCCTTCTTCTTTGACGATGAGCCATTGGAAGACTCCTGCACAAGCTTTCTCTTTTGTCGGTTGCATCACTCAATTACCACCCCGGTTCGTTTTACTCTGCATATAAGATTTTTGTAAGTCAAACTTCTAATAGTTAGACCAAATTTATATTAAATAATATCAACATCTATACAATATTAAAGATACACAATATGAAAACTAATTCCATTATGCATCTAATTATATTGATTCGATATTTTGTGAATGCTGATATTTTTCCTACAATCTTGATCAAACTTTATAAGGTTAGACTTAAGACAACGGGCTTGCTAATAATCAGTCGACTGAGATTTAACCAAGTCTCAGTCGACCATGCAACATTTTTTTCAACGCTTGCAACTTTTTTTTTCTACCGGTTGCAGCATTCGTCTTGTTGGTTGTAGCATGTTGTCCCTCATCGATTGTAGCATATCGTCTCACCGGTTGTAACATCTGGCATTGACGGTTGTAGCATTTTAATCACACCAACTGCAGCACCAATTTTCATTGCTTGTAAAACCGTTGCAACATTTTTCATCATCGGTTGTAGCATCTAGCCGTGCCGCTTGCAGCAAAAGAACTATGCTGACGTCACTCGACTGAGACTTGGTTAAGTCTCAGTCGACTGAGTTCTAGACAGACCCTTAAGACAAATCATATACACAAAGTAGAAAAAAAACAGAAGATGCAGTTTTGAGCCAACCTAAGTTCAAAACCACAACACTTATTATGGATGTGAGGGAGTATTATTTATTAAAAATTCGCACAGGGGACGCGCCGGCTTCTGTCTACGGTCATTTTCTGGATCTCGTTTCAGATGCACAATGGCACGCTTTGCAAAAAGGTCTTGGCGTGCGCCGTGCGCCGTGCGGGAATGTGCATATCTCGCACAAGATGCGTTTTCTGACCACGAAACCACCAAACCACATACCGTCAAACAAACAGCAACAAATCACCAACCCGAGGACTAGATCACTAGAGCCTCCCTCCATTCGCAAAAGAAAATGAAGAGGGTACCGGAGCCCCCTGGACCGGCTCGGAACGACCGGCAAAGCCCGCCACGCCGGCCGGCCGCCCGTACGATTACACGAGCCAGCCCGGCCCCGGCCCCGACCCCATTGATTGGTTACCGAAGACGGCGACAAGGACGCTTCGCTAGGCGCACACGTCACCTCGGAAGCTTCCGCTTCTAGAAACCAGCTCCAATCTGGATCCCCACACCCACAGTTTCGTGACGGACCGACGTCGCCGCTCGACGCTCGTGTAACATCTGCGTCCACGTAGGTCCCCGCGCCCGCGACTCACACGATTGCTCGGTAGCTCACGTGTCGCCGTGCGCAACAGAAGATGGCCAGGAACCGACGCATGTGTGGCCTGCGTACGGTAACCCCACGCTCCTGATCACGTCCTCGCCTAGCCACCACTCGACACTTCCTTTGGCTTGGCGCCACCTCCTCCTCTAGCTTCTCAACTTCTCTCCTTCCTCTACAGTCTACACACACACACACACCCTTCGACGGGCAATTTCGTCCATGTGCACATCTCCGCCGTCTGTCACGTCACGCCCGACGACGTCCTCAGCAACATCGGCCGTTCCGTACGCGTCACAAAAACTCACAGAGCCGGGTGACAACAAAGACGACCGCGTCCTAGGTGTCTCACAGCCACTAACCAGCTACGCCACAATCAACCTTCTTAATCCCACAGCTGTGCCCGGCGCCGTTACCGCTATATAGCTGCTGCTGCGGAGCAAGCGAGCCAGAGAAACGCCGTGAGGAGCACACGGAGAGGGTCAGAGCGATGGCGGCGTCGGAGCTGCACTTCCTGCTGGTGCCGCTGGTGGCGCAGGGCCACATCATCCCGATGGTGGACCTGGCGCGCCTCATCGCCGCGCGCGGGCCGCGGGTCACCGTGCTCACCACGCCCGTCAACGCCGCGCGCAACAGGCCGGCCGTCGAGGGCGCCGCCAGGGCGGGCCTGCGCGTCGACCTCGCCGAGCTGCCCTTTCCCGGCCCGCGCTTCGGGCTGCCGGAGGGGCTGGAGAACGCCGACCAGATGGTCGACCAGACCATATACGTCAAGTTCTTCCAGGCCATCTGGGGGATGGCCGAGCCGCTCGAGGAGTACGTCCGCGCGCTGCCGCGCCGGCCCGACTGCCTCATCGCCGACTCCTGCAACCCGTGGACGGCCGGCGTGTGCGCTAGCCTCGGCATCCCCAGGCTGGTCATGCACTGCCCCTCCGCCTACTTCCTCCTCGCTGTGCACAACCTGGCCAAGCACGGCGTGTACGACCGCGTCGGCGGCGACGACATGGAGGAGTTCGAGGTGCCGGACTTCCCGGTGCCCGCCGTGGGGAACACGGCCACGTTCCGGGGGTTCTTCCAGTGGCCCGGCGTGGAGAAGGAGCAGCAAGACGTGCTCGACGCCGAGGCCACCGCCGACGGCCTGCTCGTGAACACGTTCCGCGGCATCGAGAGCGTCTTCGTCGACGCCTACGCGGCGGCGCTCGGCCGGAGGACGTGGGCCGTCGGGCCGACGTGCGCCTCCAGCTTGGGCGACGCCGATGCCAAGGCCGGCCGCGGCAACCGCGCCGACGTCGACGCCGGCCACGTCGTCTCGTGGCTCGACGCACGGCCGCCGGCGTCCGTGCTCTACATCAGCTTCGGCAGCATCGCGAAGCTGCCGGCGAAGCAGGTCGCCGAGCTCGCGCGCGGCCTCGAGGCGTCGGGGCGGCCGTTCGTGTGGGCCATCAAGGAGGCCAAGGCCGACGCCGCCGTGCAGGCGCTGCTGGACGACGAGGGGTTCGAGGAGCGCGTCAAGGACAGGGGCCTCCTCGTCCGAGGCTGGGCGCCGCAGGTGACCATCCTGTCGCACCCGGCGGTGGGCGGGTTCCTGACGCACTGCGGCTGGAACGCGACGCTGGAGGCCATCTCCCACGGCGTGCCGGCGCTGACGTGGCCCAACTTCGCCGACCAGTTCTGCAGCGAGCAGCTGCTCGTGGACGTGCTCGGCGTCGGCGTCAGGTCCGGCGTCAAGCTGCCCGTCATGAACGTGCCCGCGGAGGCCGAGGGCGTCCAGGTCACCAGCGGCGACGTGGAGAAGGTGGTCGCCGAGCTGATGGACGACGGGCCGGAGGGGGCCGCGAGGAGGTCCAGGGCCAAGAAGCTCGCCGCAGAGGCCAGCGCGGCCATGGAGGAAGGCGGGTCGTCGTACGCCGACCTGGAGGACATGATCCGCCACGTATCGGAGCTGTCGAGGACGAGGAGCCACGAGTACGGGTGGGGCACGAGCTCGACGTCCCTGCTTTCCGCTGCGGCGGAGCTTGGAGTTGGAAGCAAGAGCGGCGCCAAGAAGATGGAAGCCGACGCTGCGTTGTCAGTGCACTCCTGAGCTGCATCTCGCCATTGTCAAGTTATTATAGGATTTGTGTTCTGTTCCGTACAACAATTCTTTTCAACAGTCGATACCACCATGTCGAAGTAGCCAATTCATCCTTGTAATATGATGCTAGCTTATATATAAACAATGAAGTGTATCTTTGGCGTCACTTCACGAATCAATCAATCCATATGGATAGTTCATAGGCTCAGCTCAATGGTTTATGAATCTTGATGTAATTTTTATTATTTCTGTTAGTCGTTGTATTGTCATAGTTAAAGATGAATAGTCTAAAAGCTTTCTCAAAAAAGAAGTCTCGATTCTTAAGCTAGATGAACGGATGATGTCATGCATGGACGAGGGGATCACACTGGCTAAGCAACGGCGCTCATTGTCAATCATAGTGAAGTCGGACTGCGCCACGGCCCACGGCGGTGGGCCTGATCAAGGACAAGGAAACAAACAGATCCCGTGTTACTTCACTATAGTTGGGGAGTTTAGCTTCTGTAGATTAGCAGGGATGTGAATGTTGTTAGCCAAGTTCAGTCTATCTAGCACACAGACAGCAGTCTGGGCTGCATTTGGGAACAGACGATATTGTTATGTTATGCCGTGCAGAACATGGAGCTATTCCTCTATCAACATATTCATCCTTTTCGCAAACAAAAAAGAAGATAAAAGTTGCGTCACCCTCTCATAAACAGGTCATGTCGCCACGCACAATGAACTTGAGAAGACGATCCAGATTACAAGTCAGTCAATATATTAAGAGCGTTTTTAATCAAGCCGAGCTTGATTGTTGAGTCTCTACGCGGGCCAACCTTGCTTTTATTTTTGGATTAAACGGGCCAGCTTTTTTTCTTAAGAAACTGGGCCAGCCTTGCTAATCCTACATTATGGGCCGGACCGAGCTATTTTTCAGCAAGAAAATGGATCCCAGCCCAAATTTCCTTTTGGGGTGCTCATCAAGGCTTGATCCTGGCCCAAAGTACAAGCCAAACTCGATCTGATCAGCAATTTTTGAGCCGGAATGCCTGCCTGCCCATGCCCATATTTTCTTTCTAAGAAGAAAGAGGACTAGGGTTTTATTGTTTGTCCGTCTAGATCTGTCTGAGCCCTAGGCTCTTCTCTGACCAGATTTGCCTGAGCCGTAAGCTCTTCTCAGATCACCACATCCCTTGTGCCCCCACCACACTATTTCATCTTCTTTTCCACGAGATCTCGCCCACATCGCCTTCTCTTGCGTTGTCCTTGAACCACCGAGAATCGTCGTTCCATTGGCCAATCGTCAGACATCATGTTGGCGGCGGCGCCCCACGGGAGAATAACGCAGGGTGAAGGGGTTGGAGACGACGAGAGATTGTAAGGGGCTTGGAGAATATGGTGTGCCGGCCGGAAGTAGTGCCAGCACGTCCCACCAGTGTTGTGACGCTAGCCGACTCCAACTCGTCGGTCCCTTTGTATGGTTGCTTCCTCGCGGTGAGATCAACGCCCAACCTAGTGAGCTCCTTTTATGTCCATCCTTAACTTGTGCTGCACTAGATTAGTGTTGTGAGCAATTGTATCATATATGTACCAATGTATATAAGTTTGTAGTGTCTGCTATGACATTATGTAACAACAAGTACAACCAACAAATTGTGATTAGGCTTGTGTGGCATTAGTCATATCCTACTTATATAGCAACCGTTTGATTAAAACCTTTTGTTCAGAACCTCCTCAAGACACCACAAATGGTGTTCATAATATGGATGCATCTATTTCTAGAATGGCAATACCTATTTTGTGTTGCTAATTTGTTCTTGGGTAAGAGGACAAGCAAAGTATGATAGGCTAATGATGCACCTGAAACAGAGAATGCTAAAGTTGATACAGTTTTGCTTAGAAGGAGGCCTCCAGCATAAATTTGATATATCTTCTTGCCTAGAATGATGTGCACAATAATTTTCCAGGGAAAATCAATCCAAGTATAATAGGCTAATGATGCCCCTGAAATAGACAACAATTATTTTTATCAAGTTTTGCTTAAAAGAGGCTATGAACCTAATACAATACTTAGGAGTATATCTCATTGAAGCACTCGGTCCTGCTGGTGCTTGGTTTTTAGGTTTCACATGAATATGCATTAGTCACATGTTTGCATTAGTCACATGTTTGCATTAGTCACATGTTCTTTCATATCTCGGTGAAACTATTGTTATGTTTGATTGTTTATCACAATTTGTGGTTTGTTGTTGCTTTTCATATGATGATGGTTTATGGGATGCCGCTAATAATAAGATTGTCATAAAATGGCCTAATTGTTGTTAAGTGTCATGTGTATCCATAAATTTCTAGGTAGTTATCATCCATTTACACTTTATGCCTTGGATATGCACATGGTTGTGTTTGTTTATTAGGAATGGTAGGCCAAGTAGGTGTTTATGGCGTGATTGCAAAAAATTGTACGTGATACCCCATAAATAATTCTCCATCCCCCTATTTTAACTTCACAAACATGGCATTTGCTTCGTGCATGTGCTCTACTTCATATGGACTAAAAAGGTAATATTTTTCTTTTGATGCCTGATAAAAAGTAAGAAGGAAAATACATCACCCATCCACAAGCTTATTTTTATTTTCAAACATCACAACATGAGAACAATATTAATCACTTGCTTCATTTATCAGAATCAGATTTTATGAAAGAATAACCAAACAAGTAACTTTGGACACTTTCTCTTAGCTAAATATGTTTGTTTCTAGATGTTAGATGCCTTGGTTAGCAGCATAACTATTTCTAGATTCTACAACATGTGGTGGAAGCTAGTCATAAGGTAGGGATTAATAAGTGCAACCAAGAAGTAAGCATGGGTTTGGAATTGCAAAATAATTTCTCAGCGTGTCCATGGAGGCACGTCACATGTTTAAATACTCTTGTGTGCCAGCAAGGTCTGCATATTAGTTTGTTGTTTGTTTGCCGAGGGTAACATAGGTTGACATATATTCCTTGAAAAAATAAACTAAACTGAACATATAAAGTTTTTTCTTGCCTTGACCAATGAAATAATTTATTTGTTGCACATTTGTTTATTCCATATTATTTTATCTGCTTATAGATCTTGTCCTTTGCATATGCATATTTCTTATTATTCAACAATTTCTCATCTCAAATTTTATGTTTCTTCCTTATTTTTCTTTCTCTAATGGCTTCAATGATTACGCATAAGTTCTCAATACTTCAATATTTGTAAGATGGTTTCTTATGTATTTAACTTACTGTCAAGTAAGAGATGTTTTCCATGGTTATATAGATTCGTTCAACCTACCTAATTTTTTTAGGAAATTGTTCACCACTTACCCCCCCTCCCCCATTTTTTTATTTGCATAATTGTAACTCAATGATACCCTGAATTTTTAATTTATGTAGACCACTACACTTAGTGGAACCACACTGATGAGCATTGGATGCTAAGGTATTGTATTATTAATTAGTGATATATTTGTATGATAAAGTATGTGTGGCTACCAGCCATATTCCCTTCATATCACATAGTATTCTTACTTATAACAACAATCAAATTATGATATGATATTTGATATTTATTCTATAGCTAATTGTGCAAATTCACACACAAGGTATTATCATCATTTTCATACTCGTAGTTATTTAAAAAATCTCTAGTTTTTTTACCTCAACTTTATAGACCCTCTTTGAATTATCCTTTTGCAGACTCTTTGTTTTTAAGTGTCAAACATGTCTTGGAAATCATTTTTTCGCTCCTCTCACCACCCATCTAATTGTAAGGGATAAAAAAGTCTCTTATATGTGTCCAAGATGCTTTGCTAATGTATATTTTCTAAAAACATTGGAAGATCACGGGCGAAGGGGGGAGGGGGCGCAATGCATATAAGGAGCCTACATATTAGTTTCTTTTTTTGAGGAAAATGGTGACCACAATCGTTGCATGTGTGCATAGGATACTAACATTTTTCTAGGTAGATTCATTGTATTCTATGATTGCTTTGTTGTATTCTTTTTTTATGACGGATAACAATGTACAAAGTGAATAATTGTTGGGTTCTTCCTAGTAATTTTGTGTTAGGTGGCTTCTGAATATGCTCCATTTGTATTTTTTCCTATTTTTGTTGCATGCGGCAATTATTTAGTTGCTAATATGATGTCTGCCCTTTTGGTAGGGACTACTATTTCTGTTGAAGTCGGATTGATTCAATGCCTACTCTTTTTTGTGTGAAACGACTTTATCTATGTGATGTTACAACAATGTTATTTCTTAGATAATGGAATTATTGGCATATTGTGGGTTGTATTTTAAACAATAAAATCAAGTGTGGAATGATTAGAAAAATTACATGGGAAGATGTGCTTTTCGTTCAAGTTAATCCTATAGAGAAAATAATTGACACTTCTAAAAGCGAATAAGTTTATGTCGTTTTGCGCGAGTCCTAATCATTTCATTTCCCCTGTTCATAGGTAAACTACAAGAGAAAGGTCATGTTCATCTGAATATAAACTTTGTTCAAGTCATAGACATTATGGTTAAAGTTCTAAACTCATTTATGAGAAAATGGAATGACTGAGTTATGAAAATTGTGTCTGGAGATAAAGTTAGGATTTATGTCAATGATGAGATAGGACCATATGTGTGCACTTACCAGGGACTTAGACAGGGGACCCCATGCCCCCTTTGCTCTTTTGTATGGCCTCCCGTGCAGTAGAGTTTCTGTTTGATAGGCCAATTACAAACTAATTTATTCATTGAATTGGTCCTTGCCTAGTGGATGGTGGTTTGCAGATGATACTGTGTCACTACCACATGATAATATGGAGCAAGCTAGAAACCTTGAATTTATTTCGTCTCTTTTTAAACAAATGTCAAGCCTGAAAAAAAATTCACACAAGTGAGGCCTATTGTTTGTGCAAGGCACACAAAATATATAAAGCTTTGAGGAGATATTTACTTGTAAATTTGGTATACTTTCTATTAACTACCTTCGGATCCTAATTGAAAGAAAGAGAGGGAGGAATGAAGGTAGATTGGGGAATTGGCAAGGGATACACCTCTAAATGGGAGGCATACATTAATTCTCCACCGACAGGTATACCAATGTACATCTTGCCTTTTTACATATTACCACCTAGTGTTGTTGAGCAATGATACCACCTTGTTAATTTACCCTAGGCTTGTTTTCCTAAAGATTCTGGAGGGTTAAGTATTCTTAACTTAGATATACTATGAATATTTCCTCCCATCCAAATGTCTTTGGAAACTCTTCAATGAAAGTGGTCCTTGGCAGGGATTTTTGACTAATAGATATTTAGCTTCTCAAATGGTTACACAAGCATCAACTCAAAAAAAGGGACTCAAATTTCTAGCAATGACTAATGGAAGTCAAAATCATTTCTCTAAATTATTACAGAATTCAAGTTTGAAATGGGGAAAACCCAAATTTTGGGAGGACACTTGGCTAGGAAGAACTAGCACGACTGGCCTTTCCCCAGGCTTTTCTCTATTTCACTGGAACATAATATTTATATTCATGTAGTTTATACAAAGCTATGGTGGGTGACACTATGCAATGGGAAAATTTGGAGGAGATGTGCGCTTGTTTATCTCTAACTAATGGTGATGTTATGCTTGTAGATTTGTTGCCATCCTGTAGTCAGATTACTAATAGGTCCTTGTATTCCACCATCCAGAATTATGATGCAGTGCCTCATAAATTCCTATGTCAAGTAAGGTACCTTTCTGGATCTAAACTTTTCTATGCATTGCTATTACGGAAAAGGGTCCTATAGTCATGTCATTCTATTTAGAAGGGGAGTGGTGTGATGCTAAATATTTGTTTCGTGCTGAAAATAACCTATAGATCATCTGTTCCTTTCATGCACACTTGCTAGATACATGTGGAATATTGTCGGGGTGTGCTCTGAGTGTTTCTTGTCAGTTTTCAAGTGCGGAGGGTTGTTTTATATCTTGGTTGGCTAGTTTCATGGGTAAGAAAAAAAGAATTATGACAGCTGTAGTGGCTGATGTGATTTGAAGCATTTGGAAGGCCAAAAAACTGGCTTCTTATTGTGGGTGAGATGTTATGTTTGGGCTTGTTGTTGGATTAATTGTTGGAGTTCATTACAGGTGAAGGCAGACATAAAATTGGACCTAGAGTAGAATACAAGACTAATGGCGCAAGTCACAACTCAAGTTTTGCACGCGAGGGGTCGGCGAGCTTCGTGGATCCCCGGGTTGGGGTGTTGTTCCTCATCTTTTGTAGATTGATGGCTGACCTTGCTTCCTTTCCTCTTCTGGAAGTCTTTTCGTTCTTCTTTTCGGCAGCTAAAGCTCTTGCTTCTTAGGTGTATCTCTACACTTACTAAGCTCCCTAGAAAGGAGATCTCTAGTTGATTAGGGCTACTTGGGTCAACTCTCGGGGTATACATATCGCCTTTGGTGGGGGACAAATCACGGATGAGGGCAAAGGGGTGGACATAGGCGGCACATGTGTTGTGGCTTCCATGCTTTGTTGATGTGTGTCCCCGCTTGAGGGGTGCTCCTGCTAGCAAGCCCATCATGCTTTGGTTAATGCTCCTTCTGTTGCCTTCTCGGTTTTGGTTTGCATCTTTTATTCTTGTTCATTGGTTCTCTTTCTGTCGTGAAATTGTTTTTGATTTTGGTTTGAGACAATATCCTCCATTAGAGGTAGTGATGGGAGGGGGAATTTAGGATGCGACACATTTAGGGTGTTCTAGTGGGATAACAATGACCCAGCATCTCACCTCGTCCATAGTCGGACTCAATGGTGAGGAGCCACGATGACCCCAACTACAATTGAGCTCCACCACCCCAGTTCTCTTCGCCAGCTTCAAGATGCCGGGATGCATCCCAAAGAGGAGTTGAAAAAAGGTGAGATGTGATCCTTGCTTTTCTTGCCCTGCCAAGGAGAGTGTAGGTTGCTGCTCTAGGGATGGTAGGGCATGTGATATGTGGCTTATGTCAAGGACTAGTTGTGGCCCACCCCCACAATAGTGTGGTGGCAGAAGGAAGTCAGGAATGACATCCTGATCCATCTTGTTAAGCTGGAATTAGTTCCACTGTTCACATTACATACATATTACTTGGATTAGATATCTTCTACTAAAAAGGGATTAAATCTGGGAGAAGTGCGGTGGCATTCAGACCAATGTATTGCTTATTTTGTGCCACACTCACCAATAACACGTCCATTCTAATGCCTCATTAAGAGATAATAAGAATGATTTTCCCAATCTACCTGGATATATTTCTCTTTTTTACTTCCTCTAGAGGCTTGATAGTTAGTTAGAAGAACTGGTGACTTAAATACTCTAGATAAAATTCAAAATATAAGTGATATGTTTCCCCTCTGTACGTTCATGTGTGAAATTTCCAACCATATATGTTCATCCTTAGATGTAAAGGCATATGCACCTCTACCAACAACCCTTTCCCAGAAATATCCATTTGAGTCAGGTTGTTAAATTATAGTTGCAATTCAGTGCTCCCTTTGCATAAGGCAAAACTGGCAACATCTAATCACCAGTAGCAACGTCCTCTTCTCAACTTACTGAATATTGTTATGATGACAATTGTGAATTCGTAGTTAATCTTTATGGAAAGGTGGGACGGGGTGATAGTATTCTAATTTTTTTTGCAAATAATGAATGCCCGCTATTGTTCTTGAAACCAGGTTGCAAATATTAATGCAGTAATTAACATGTTTATGTTCGGCCATGTTGATAAATTGCATGCCACCTATTTCATTAACTATACTTCCATTTGAGCAATAATTTTAGAAGTGTCATTAGTTTCATAAACTTTTATCCCTTTATAGGTATATTATATGACTTTGGATGACCTTGATTTCTAAACTTGAAGTTGCAAGCATGTGTTCATATTCTACAATTTGGAATCTCATGTATAACTTCAATTTCTTTTTATGGCTCTCATCAATCCTTTACAACTCAATAGGTTTAGATACCTACATAAATTAGTTATGGGCAAAATCCTGTCATCTACGTAATGTTCGAGCTTGTCATATTTCATCCACACAAGAATAAGCCATAAGCTAATAATACCATTTTTACTCGGTTTTCTGTGATGCAGAATATACTAGACACAATTTGAACAATTATGATTAATATGATTACCTTGATGAATACAACCATGTATTTGTTACATAAAAAAAGCTTGTAATAAAGAGAGCTTTAGTGGGGTTGTATGCACTGCTAATTACCAACCGCATATGCAAGAATTCTATCTATTACCATATTATTTATCAATGTACACATGTAGGTCAACGATTTATATCTTTGTAAAATGATGTAAGTTCATGATGGTTCTAGATAGTTTCAAATATGAAAATGTTGTAACATTGGTCTCCCAATACAAAAAATACAAAATGCTGCACCAACTCAATAATATTTCCAACCGATGGATTGATGATTATAGAAAGAACAAGATCTTTTGTTTTGTGCGGGATGGGGTTATTATCCAGGGAGAAAAATAACTGTTGGACTATGCTACCAAGTTCTATAAAGATTTTTTTGGTCGTGTAGATATTTTACCTATTTCTCCAAGTATTCATGTTCCTGCTTGTTTAGATATTAAAGGCAATAATATGTTGACTACTAGATTCTCCTTGGAAGAGATCAAACCTGTCGTCTTCTCTATGAAACATAACCGAGTGACTGGCCCTGATGAATGCCCATTGAGTTTTACTAATTCATTTGGGATTTAATTTGTTGTGATTTAGTCCAACTATTTAGTGACTTCTTTGATGGCAAATTAGACCTCTCTAGGCTAAACTATGGTGTAGTTACTTTGATTGCCAAAGGCCAGGGGGCTCATAAGATTCAAATGTATAGGCCTATTTGCATGCTTAATGTCCCTTTTGAGTTTTTTACCAAGGTTTTGAACACTAGAGCTATGCTAGTTGCTTACAAGCTAGTGTCTAAGATACAATTTATTGAAGGTCGCTATTTACTGGATAACGTAGTAATGTTGCATGAGACCATACACTATGCTCATAAGAGCAAGCTTTTTGGTGTGCTTTTCAAAGTCAACTTTGAGAAAGCTTATGATAAAATTAACTAGGACTTTATGCTTTTTGTGTTAGAGATGAAAGGATTCCTTGAAAAGTTTATTCAGTGGACCAAGTCAGCTATTGTTGACGACAAAGTGGCTATTACTTCGAATGATATGTTGGGTAATTATTTTACTACTAGAAAGGGTCTTAGGTACGGAGATCCCTTCTTCCCCATAGTGTTTATATAGTTGTTGATGTCATGGTGACCCTAGTTAGAAGGGCTCAGGAGCAAGGGTTTATAAAAGGTCTAGCACCTTAGATTTATGAAGGTTGCCTTTCTATTCTACAATATGCCGACAACATGATCTTTTGTTTTGGGGACGACTTAGAGGAGCTAGGAATCTCAAAATAATTCTTTGTGTTTTTGAGCATTTAACTAGTCTTAAATTTTTTATCTTTAAAAGTGTGGTTCACTGCTTTGGTGAGGCGGAACTAAAACATAAGGATTATGCTCAGATCTTTACTTGCGCATCAGAAACTTTCCTTTTCGTTACCTAAGTATGCCTCTACACTACGAGAAACTTAGTAATAGTGATTGGAAACCCGTTGAGGATAAATGTGAGAAGAAAGCAGCTACCTGGCAGGGGAGCTTTCTTCCTATGGGTGAGAGGCACATTCTAACTGTGGCTTGCTCGAGTAGTGTCCCTGGTCATATGCTTTCCTTTTTTAGATTGCCTAAAGGTGTTGGTAAACATTTTGATTTTTTTTGAGCCCATTTGGTCTGGCAAGAAAAAGTGGGGGTGTGAAAGTACCACCTGGTCAACTGAAATGATGTGTACCAACCTAGTGACTAGGGAGGACTAGGGGTTACTAATCAAGAAGTTAAAAATGTTAGTCTTCTTTGCAAGTGGCTTTGGATACTAGAAAATGAGGAGGGTATTGGCATGAGATGGTTAGAGCAAAGTATCCGAAGAAGAAAACTTTGCCTCAATGTGAATCATCTCCTGATAACTCCCACTTTTGGAATGGCTTAATGGAAGTTAAGAATATCTTTTATTGTTGTTGTCAGAGAGTTGTGGGGGATGGTCGTAAAACTAGAATTTGGGAAGATGTGTGGATAAAGGATAAACCGCTTCGTTTGATTTTTCGTCATCTTTAGAACTTAACATTTTGTAACATGTTACCGTTGCGAAAGTATTTACCTTGGATTTTAATTGCATTGGTTCAGAAGATGTTTACATGGGGAGACTCTTGATATGTGGAATAAGTTACTTGATATGTGTTGTTGAGTGATTCTATCGGATAAGCATGACAGTGTTAAATGGTTACTTACAACCTCCGGTAGCTTTTTTCTTATCTCTTTATCATTATCTTATTGCTACAAGTTGCTTTATCTTTTAAAATCTATGAAGGATGAAGCTTCCTCTTAAAGTTGATGCCTTCTCTTGGTTAGTAATAAAAAATAGAATTCTGACCAAGGACAATTTGATTAAAAAAGACTGGAAAGGAGCTAAGTTTTGTGACCAGAGAAAGTGTGAATCGTTTATTTTTTCTCTTGCTCCTTATCTAATTTTTTGTGGAATATTGTGGGATGCACTCTGGGAATCAGAGATCTCCAAAGTCTTTTTTTGACCTCTGCAAGAACTGGCTGTCTAGCTATAGTAGCAAAGATAGGGTAGTTATTTTATTGCTGTTGCTACTCTATTGTGGTCTATAAGGAAAACAAGGAACAAATCCTGTTTTCAAAGTGTTATGCGCAGAGATCCTACTAACATTATTTTTCTTGTTTGTTCCCTGCTGGAATCTTGGAAAAATCTGCAGAAAAGAAGGGCACAAAACATGCTTCATCAAGTGTCTAGACGTGGTGACTCGTGATGTCTTTAGAGGTGGGCATGGTTTGGCCCCACATGTGAGGAGAATTTTATGAAGCCAACCTCTGAAATGCTTGCTGGCCTTGAAGCCTTTTTGTTAATTTCGATGTCGTGCCTTTAAACTGTTGATACTTTTATAGTTTGTTGAGTGGTTGCTGATCCTGATAGCTAGTGTGGTTGGACGTAGCTCCTCATTGCTAGTGTTTGTTGTTCCTGATACGCCAAGTTCCTTTTCTAGTTAGTTTTGTTTAGATTGGAGCATCCTGGTATGGTAATATAGATCAGTTGTGTAACGGTTAGATTTGCTAGGTTGGAGCATCATGATGTGGTTATAGATTAGTGACGTGCGGTTGGTTAGTTGCCCTGTAAACAACTCCATTTTCATAATGAAAATGGGGGCGTGTGGCCCTTCGATAAAAAAACTGATCTACCACCCTCTTAGACCGATTCATCATTTTATGTAAAAACTTTTAACATAATAGATCGTGATGTCTAGGATGAGTGATACATAATTTATACATAAACTATAGTACAACACAAACAAACAAACTCATTTTTTAAACTATACATAAACTGGACCGTGATGTCCAGTTTCAAACTCATTTTTGTTTCCGAGAACAAAACAAACTCATTTTTTCTTTTGCTTTGAAAACAAAAACTCGCTCATATGTTGGAAACTCAAAAGAGACCATTCGAATATATACGCAATAGTAAGTTTCAAAAAAGAATATATACCTAATACCAGTGGAAGTGAATACAATCCCTAAAAAGTTTCAAATAAAAATATTTTGGGAACTCAAAAGACACAGTTCGAGTAGAGACCGTAGTAACTGAAGCGGAATGCGAGCCCACACCAGGCACCTCCGGAATGTTCCAGAGCAAGCCGGGGCGGCGCAGAGGTCTCAATTTAAGCGAGACCCGGAGCCTCGTCAACCCATTCGTCTGCGCCGAAACCCCTCTCCAATCTGAGATCCCCTCACGAGCCCGACCCGGAGCCGAAACCCTAGAGTAGAGCAGGAGCGGCGGCCATGGCCATCATCTCGGACATCCAGGAGGAGGAGGCGCCGCCGCCGCAGCAGCAGGCGGCCCCGGCGGCGGTCGACGTGGACCTGGAGGTCCTCGAGGCGGTGCTCGAGCGCAAGGGCGGCGCGCTCCCGTTCCTCCACGCGGCCATCGACGTCGCGCACCGGCGCTCCGACCTCTTCCGCGACCCCTCCGCGGTCGGCAAGGTCACCGCGATGGCCGCGGCGTGCAGGGCGCAGGTGGAGGCGGAGGAGAGGAAGGCCAGGGACGCCAAGAGGAAGGCGGCGGAGCTGGAGAAGGCGGCGGCGGCCGAGAAGGAGAGGGTGGTCAAGGCCGCGGCCGAGAAGGAGAAGCGGGAGAGCTCGGTGGTGACGGAGGGGCGGGTTGCAGGGAGCTCGGCGGAGAAGGATGCCAGCACGGAGGTGGAGAAGAAGGAGGGCAAGGCGAACAGTAAGTCCCTGTTTTCATTTCCCTTCGGCTTTAATTGATATTGATGCTTAATGTTGGATTGTTGGTGTGATAATGTCGAATTTGTTAGTTCATAGGGTTTAGGATATTGTGGCTTCGATGCCAACTCTGAATTATAGCTTTTAGATAGGTCGAGTGGTTTAGCCATTATTCATTATTTGCGTGATAGCTTGGTTGATTTAGCGCCATAGATACTGGATGAGTTTATGTTGATGTTTTGACAAATCATGAGCAAGGGGAAGTTGTCTGTTTCAGTCAAATTGTTTTCTGTTCCAGTCAAGTTTAGGAACTTGGTCTAATTCGTCCATACTATGTAGTAACAATGTTGCTTATTTACATACTTGTATGTATGGGTGATTTATTTGTTGGACAACTTGCTCTGCTCCTGAAAAAATATAACTAGCAGCATGGTTAATTACTCTCATTTAGGATGAAATTACACTTGTTCAGTTTCTTAAACACCACACTTACTATCTGCTTATGATGAAGTTTTCATTGTCACCTGTAAAAACTGCCCCAAAACCGAGCCAGTTTGTTTAATTATCTCTGTTCATCAGAAGTCATGGTTCATTGCAGTTAGAAACCAGTTTATAACTCCTAGTTTGTTCTACAACCGAGTCTGCTCAAACACGGTTCTGTGCCATATATCATAGTGAAAATGTTGCACTTGATTTGTTAAACCCTGTCTTATTTATGGCATCTCCTTCATTTACCTATGGAAAAATCCATTATATTTCAGTTATGCACTTTGGGATTAACTAACGGTGACCCATCTCATTGAACAGAACCAAATGCTGGCAATGGTCTTGATATGGAGAAGTATTCCTGGACTCAGCAGTTACCAGAGGTTAATGTCAATGTCCCTGTTCCTGAAGGAACAAAGTCAAGGTTTGTTGTCTGTGAGATTAAGAAGGATCATCTGAAGGTTGGGTTGAAGGGCCAGCCTCCGATCATTGATGTGAGTAGTATCAGCTACACAACAGTTCATCTTGCCCTTGCATGTAAAAATCTTTTGCTGATGCAGTGTTCCTTTCTTACCAGGGTGAGCTTCACAAACCAGTTAAAGTTGATGACTGCTTCTGGAGCATAGGTATGAACCACATGCCATTTACGTTATGTCATGCGCCCCACTTTAGGATCCCTTACTAATAAAAACATCTTTTCCTTCTGATAATACTTTCAGAGGATGGGAAAGCACTGTCTATACTACTGACAAAGCACAATCAAATGGAGTGGTGGAAATCTGTGATCAAAGGTGACCCTGAAGTCGACACCCAGAAGGTGGAACCAGAGACTAGCAAGCTTTCTGATCTGGATCCTGAGACTAGGCAAACCGTGGAGAAGATGATGGTAAGTGATGTGCACAAACCTGATTGATGGACTGACTAGGCGTCTTACAATTTCTTCAGACCCTAATTTTTGTCTCCATTGCAGTTTGACCAGCGCCAGAAGCAGATGGGCCTGCCAACAAGTGATGAAATGCAAAAGCAAGACATGCTCAAGAAGTTCATGTCCCAGGTAAGTAGCATCATGTTCATCCTAGTGTATGCGTCTCAGGTTGACTTGGCACCACCTGCTGTGTCTCTGATTGAGCTTTTCGTTGCAGCACCCGGAGATGGACTTCTCAAGGGTGAAGATAGCTTGAGATTGGTTGGATCCAAGGGGACGCAGAAGTTTTTGATGGAGAAATCGCATCTATCCTAGTTCTTTTCAGTTCGGGTGTCTTGTGGTTAAGTGTCTGGTTAAGGTCGCGAAGGACATGGTTTTCGTGATGCTTTGGAAATATAAGTGAACAATGTTTTCTGTTGTTGGAACCGATCGATTGCCCAGTTTTCTGAAATTTGTGTATCGTTCATGTGCTGTGTGCTTTACTATGTTGTGCGCTTTCTAGCTACCTGCATCCCTTTGTAAGCTGTTTATCTTCTCTTACCCTATTGGTTCATCTGCAATGGACATGCAACACTAAGGGCTGAAGAAATCTGATCTTGTCACAGTATGAAGAGGTCAAAGTCGCTGTGCTAATGATCACACATCGGGAGTGGCCGGAGATATTGGCCACCTTCACCTTGCTGACATTGTTAGGGAAATAAGAACCAAAGGAAAACATGATCTAGAAAAAATCAAAGTGAATGCGATGGGTCCTCTGTTCGAAAGAGAGGAGGGAACCGAGATGGTGGCATGGAAGAACCCTAGGAGGCAACGGCTTGGAGATAAATTTTGTTTGTGTGTTTTTTGGTGTCTATCTGTGGCCTTGGGGTGTCTTGTTTTGCAAGTGTGATCTTGTTTTGTGAAGAGCTTCCTAGAAGCAATTCTTAGATAATTTCTCTGCTTCAAATATCTAACATTCTATGATGATTGCTTGCATTGTCATGTTAAATAATCTCATCATATAATGAAATACTACTACCTCTTTTCTTGGTGCCAATTATAGAGGACCACCAATTCTGAACACAAGAACAACCCTAGATTAGATGGGAGTGCATTCTCTAAGGAATTTTCATGGCAGAAGACACGATCATAGGATTCCAATAAGTCTGTCATGGAGTAGAAGCCAGAAGAAAAATTGGTGTCTAAACCTGCAAGCACTTTTCCATAGCCACTTATATGATATGGGCCTCTTGATCAACTTGCTTCCAATTATATACTCCCTCCATCCCAAAATAAGTGTATCAACTTTAGTATAATTTTATACTAAAACTAGTACAAAGTTAAGACACCTCTTTTTATGGAGGGAGTACTTTAGTAGATGAGTAGCTTGATACCTTCCAGTGCACTTGCCATTATCTAGAGAAATCCCTTGAAGTCATAAATCTTGGATTTCTAGGAATTGTTCAAAAGCTTGAGAAGAAAGGGGCCTATGGAAATGCTCAGCTAAATCTTCGGTGTTGATCATAGTCTTTAATGATATTTTACTAGTGATCGCAAAAGACTGGAGATCGGGATACTGAATTGTAACGGGTTTCCATGCCTAGGAATCATACCAAAATAAAATGGAGCTTCCATTTCCCACTTCACATACAACATTTGTGAAAGTTGGGATTAGTTTTGAGTGTTATCTCCATCGAAATGAGTTTTCTCTTTTCAAAAGTTTGGAGTAGTTTGGGTTACATACTTTCTATGAAGCAATTAGTGATGTGTAAAAGAAGAGAAAATTTAATAAGCCTCTACCATCGCAAGAAATCATAGTAGAGCACCCAACCAACCAACTTTCAAATTTGTGTCAAATGGCTGAGAAATATTCATTCTTAGGTCTGGAAGTATGGATAGGAGTCCAAGATAAACGAATGGGAATGGCCCCTGTTGGCATCCCAAACTAACAATCATTCTTTGCACTTGAGCTTGAGACATTGATGGGAACCACCACTGATTTGCTGTAATTTATCTTTAGCCCAGTTTGGGAGCATTTTTGGTTATGCATTAGTTGGTTTCCATAGTAGGAAGCATGAAAATCATGTCATTAGCATATTGAGTAACAAGAAAACCAGGTTAAAAATGCGTTGTCAGAGGGGATTGAATCAAGTTTTTCACTATTTCTTCATTAAGGATAGACTGGAGTAGGTCCGCTGCAAGAAAAAAAATTAAGGGGGGAAAGAGAGGATCCCCTTGTTTGAATCTTATTTTGTAATGAAAATGCTTTCCAGGAATGCTATTTAGCAATACCGAGGAAGTACGAGAATTGAATATCATATGAAACCATTAGAGCCACCTTTGTTCAAATCCTTTTGCAGCAAGAATGTACAAAATGATATCATGATCCATCGTGTCAAAAGATTTTTCAAAATCCAGCTTGAGCACCACAATTTCTCTTCTAGACGGTTGACATTGGTAATGGTATTCATAAGCCCATGCTAGACAATCTTGAATATATCTTGATTTGAGAAGAACCATATTGGTTAGAATGCACCAGTTTTAGGATGATTTTGCAGTCTGTTAGATGGTAGCTTGGTGATGATCTTGATTGAGAAATTAAGGAGAGCTATTGGTTTCAAGTCACTTAGGCATTGGCGATTTTCTATTTTGTAATTAATGTGATGAAGGAGGCATTGCAGCCTGCAGGTTCATTCTCCCATGATAAAAACTTCAATAAGATCATATAAATCTACAAAAATTAAATTCCAACCTTAATGAAAACACCATTGAATCCATCAAGTCCAGTTGCCTTATCAGTTGGCAAAATATTTACTACATCATCAATCTCTTTTTTGGTGAAAGGAACTTCTAGATCTTGTAACACTTCTAGTCTATGCAGCACACTGTCCAATAAACTTGTTGTAAGTTTGGAAGTTCCAAGTCTTTCATTGGAAGATCTCCAAAGAATGGCAGCTTTGCTACGATGATCATTATGCACTTGCTCATTTTTTCATCCAGGAGTTGAGTAGTGTGATTATTTCTATATTTGTTTGTAGCTTTTGCCTGATATTTTTTGTATTTTCATCTCCAAGATTAATCCATGTCACAATTTCTCAGAATTTTGAATAAGTCTTCTGATATGAAATAAAATTAATTAAATGATATTTTCAAATTATTTTGCCATTACTTCCTTCAATACTCAAATCCCTATATTCTTACAGGGTATCTCACCAGAAAATCAATGCATTGGGATTCTTAATAGAGGCAGAAAAGTTGGATAGGCACTTTGACCATAATTTCAATCCCTTTCTTTCCTAGTCCTTTGAATCGAACACCAATACCTTTAGTACTGTTAGAGGCTTGGACCCCCTGATCCCAAGTGTTTTTAACTTTATGTTTAAATCCCCATGCTCTAACAACAAAAATCAACCTGCATAATTGAGATTTTGGGATGTGATTGTCTACCTGAATAACACTTGGAACATGATCTGATATAGGCTTTCACAAGGGAACTATAGCAGTATTTGGGTAGTTTAGTGTTCATGGTACTTAAGAAAAACACCAGCCCAATTTTTCAAATAATGGAGCTTCTGGCATGTTGCTCCAAGTAAAGCCTCTTCCTTTGAGAGGGATCTCAATTAATCTAAGGGCACTAATGGCATAATTGAACATCTCATTTCACTAACAGGCCTACTTCTATTTTTTGGACATCTGACATGCTTGAAATCCCCAAGAATCATGCAACCAGTTTCATCAGGTACTTGAATTTGTTGCAACCAATTTACAGATTCAGTCCTTGCCTCAGTTTGGCATGGCCCATATCTGTTTGTAAGTATCCAAGTATTTCCAGTGTGAATGGATGTAAATTGAAAATACAGAGAAAATTCATTCTCCGTGAAATTACT
Organism: Triticum aestivum; assembly: GCF_018294505.1. Taxonomy (NCBI): domain Eukaryota; kingdom Viridiplantae; phylum Streptophyta; class Magnoliopsida; order Poales; family Poaceae; genus Triticum; species Triticum aestivum. The sequence goes on from NC_057814.1 coordinate 148,129,147, forward strand.
TTTCATTCCATGCATTCAACAATCCTCCAGAAGCTCTGATAGAAGGAATATATTCAAATTTATTCTTCTTGGATTTTTTTCTTTGATAGGGGATATCCAAAAAATCTCTTTTCATTTATTGCAAATGTAAAATCGAGCAACGAGACTCTCCCACTTTATTGGACATAGTTAGCCATTTAGACTTGTCATTTAATCCTTTGATATTCCATTTAGATTTTTCCACATTGTATTCATTTTTACCGGAAGGAATAGACTGGCAATGAAGGCTAAACGAATATAATGTGGAATATTCCCTTCTTCTTGTGTGTCTCCTTCTTTTGCTTGGTCTTGAGAATACCGTCAGTGGTATCCTTCCGAGGGACCTAGCAAAAGGTTGTGTTAAGATTCTTAACAATTTTGTCAGCAACACAAGGCGGATCAACATTACAAGCCATGCAATGTTTGTATACACATATAGTCTATTTTTAGACCCTTTAGTTAGATCTTGTAATCTACTACTCCTTCTTACCTCGCTATCTACCAGTGGAACCCTTTCCTTCCTTTTTCCCTTTTAATGTGCATGGCACTGGTTGTGGAGGCTTGTTATACTTCATGCCCAAATTCCTGAGATGAAGTGAGCTTGCTCTGTGGTGTAGCGAAGGTCACATTACACTACTGCAGGATGCTGCTAACATGACACTACGATCAGAGACCCTTCGACGAAGCTGTGTGCGATGCAATAATCGCAGACGGTGGTGTAAAAAACCCGTCAAAAAAGGTGCAAAGCGTTTGCGATTGAGGATGCATCAAACACGGTTTAGATTTTTAGTTGCGTGTGTGATGCAGGGCATATGGTTCAGTTCAATTAACTGTTTGCGATGAGGAGGAACAAAAGAAACGGGCAGCCAGATGAAGGTGTGTGCGATATATAGCATACGGTTCACTCGGATGAACTGTTTGTGATTAGGAAACACAAAAGAAACGGTCAGCCAGATCAAGGTGCGTGCGATATACGACATGCGGTTCACTCGGATGAACTGTTTGTGTTGAGACAAGAGAACAAAAACGGTTCAATATAACAAGATGTTTGTGATACGCAGCAAACAGGTCTGTAATCAGAAATGTGTGCGAAGACCGATAATAACACAGACGGTTGCTGCTAATAAGACGTGTGTGTTGTGTGATGGGATTGAATACAGAATAACAACATATATATACACACACTTATAAGGACATGGTTGCATAACCAAATTAAACATCCACTTACATAGGTGGCTACTACAACCATGGCATTTGCACACACCAAAGTAAACTATTACATGCATAATTACATAGGTGGCTACTACACACATGACATTTCCACACACCAATAAAGTAAACTATATATTACGTGCATGATTAACTAGCATAAACGATTATCTGATCATCATCTACTTCTTGTGACGCTTGCTCTGCTTGTGGCTCGATCTGAGCTCGTCGATTTGGGTAACGAGGCACTTCCTCATGTCAACGATCCGCCTGTGTATCTTGTAGCATGTGTACACGCTCTTGGCCGCGAACCTGAGGTGATGTTCATCCAGTTGCCGCATCCAGGCCTTGTGCCAGGATACGAGACTTGTTCTCTGGGCATCCTGCTTCATCTTTTCATAGTAGGGGTCGATGATGGCCGAGGCGAGTTCGACCAGGGAGTCCTTCTTCGTGCTGCCCCAGACCCTATAGTGGTCACGGATTTCGACAATGTTCTTGCAGTCCAAGCCCGTGACACTGAGCGCTTTTACATCGTCGGTGGTTTCCACCGTGGCGAACTTGTAGTCGGTGCTGTTGACAAACCTGTTGAAACGGTCGCAAGTCTCTATGGCCATGCAGTAGTGGTAGATGAGGACATGATGGCGCACGCACAACTGGGCAACGGCAACCTTCTGATCTATGTCGGGACGACCGGCGGTGTACTGGAGGTCGATGCCGACCACCTTGTACTTGTCTCGAGCAAGCAACTGCTCAACGCTGTTGATGTAGTCGTCCACCACGACCGGGTCGATAGTGTACACCATTGGGAGATCCGTCTCCCTCGCGGATCTCCACTCTATGCTCGCCGAACTCCATTGGAGCGCCGCTAGACATCCCCTCTCTATGTGTCATCGTGGGTGTGCTTGTTGTGTTGTGGGGCGCGATCGAATGGTTGAAGAGACTAAGGTTATAATGGCCGCGGGAATTAAAGGGGAAGCCGGAAGGCCAGGAATATTGGCATGCCCTGATGGCAGTTCTAATTTGCAGCGCATAACTCCATCGTGCCGCATGTAACTGCATTGCGTGGCAACGCGTGTGGCGCAACCGCATGCATATGGGCCCCCGACGTGATCGTGCGCACGCCCAACCGCTGGCAGAGCGCACGCGGAGGGACGCGAGTTGAGTGCTCCGCGGTCGCCTCAACGGCGAGTAGTTGAACACGCAAGGAAAAGTTGTCCACAAGCCGAGCGCGCCAACGGACGCGAGCACAGCGCGCTGCGGTGCCTAACGACGAGCAGAGCTTGCCGAGGGACACGAGAAGAGGCCGGCACAGTGATAAGTGGTAAATAAGACGAACTATGCGAGCGATGTCGGAGACATCAAGCATGAATCAGATTAGAGTTGCGTGTGTGATACGTGGCATACAGTTGATCCATCCGAGTTGTTTGTGATGGAATAAGCCGTGCGTGTTGCGGGCAAACGCTTGCTGGTATATAACCTAAAATTTAACCTAAAAAGTATTAATGCATGTTACAAAAATTGTATAACTGGAAACTATGTTCAAATACGAATCCAACGATATAATCTTTGCCGACATGCATTCGTATTTTATTAGTTAAATCCTACTTATAAACCAGGACGGGGGTATAGTAGGTAATTAAATCGCAAACTTTTTTTTGTATTAACCGTATGCGGACGTGTCCTTTCGTCATTCTCTCGCACGTCTTGTCACCCCGCTGCCGCAGACGGCTTACAGCGCAAGCTTGCGCAGCGCGCGGGAGCGTTCTTTTGGCCAAACAGTGGCTCGAAGTGGCGCCAATGAATCGTTGGTGAGCCCATTCCCGCGCAACCTCGCAGGTTCCCGCGCAAGCTTCCCGCCCGACTCGGTGAAATCCCCCAAAATCCCAATGCTTACCGGCCTGCTATATAAACCCTCATGGCCGGTGAGTCCTGCGTCGCATTTTCCCCTTCCTCCCTATAACTTATCTCGTCTTCCACTCCGCCGTCATCAGAGGACAGCTCCAGCTGGGAGGCTACACCGCGGCGGCGGCACAATCCCCGGCGTACTATAGTGCGTGTGGCGCCCTTGTTTGGTGTGCACGGAACACCCACCACACGCTCCACCGCCGCTGCCCGCCGGCAGCTGTTGCCGGCCACCGTTGCCGCCACACCACCGTCGAAAACCAGGGCCATCGCCCACTCCGCTGCCATGGCCCGAAGGCGGGAGGTGGCCGTCGTGGCTGCCACCCCACTGCCGGCCATCACCCGCTCCGCCACCGTGGCCCGAAGGCGGGAGGTGGCCGTCGTGGCCGCCGTGGCTGCCAGCCCATCGTCAACCACTGGGATCATCACCCGCTCCGCCATCGCCGCCCGAAGGAGGGAGGCGGAGGTGGAGGCCTGCACGTGCGTCAACGACCTTGCGCGCTACATCGAGTTCCTGCGGGAGGAGGAGGAGCGCCTCGTCGAGCATGCAAAGAACCTTACCGTAGCCGTGGCCGCAGCACACGCCGACGCAGAGGCGAGGAATCAGGAGATCTACGAGTAGTCTGACCGCTTCAAGAGGGATCGTCTGGAGCGATAGTGGGCATTCGAGCTGGCGAGCGTCGCTGAACGTGCAGCAGCAGCAGGCACCGTATTGCATTTGTCCAGCTTGTCGGTAGGCTCCTCCTCCTCCTCTGCCTCTTACTGAGCGTGCTCGGCAGAGGAGAGGCTGCCAGAAGTAGCACGAAGCCCCTCCGTAGTAGTAGTAGTATTTAGGGGCTATTTTGTTCAATTCATCTGACTATTGATGTGTGGTGGAACTATACAACGTACTTAAAATTAGCTAGTATATATTGTTGAACTAGCTATTTCAGTACGTGGTTGGCAAAAATTGGGGAAAAGTTTGGTCGGTTCAGCTATCGAGTTGAATTGTTTGTATAAATTAAGAACGACTGCTTAATCTATGAATGAAATCTATGCTTAATTACTGAATTTTAGTTGCAAAAATTAGATAGTGCTAGTGATTTTTAGCTGCATATTTTGACAAATCGCAGTGTTACAAGGATTGACAAATGGCAATGTTACTAGATGAACAAATGCCTATCTTTCCAGTTTGACAAATGGCAACATACCTAATATGACAGATGCAAATCTTACCAAATTGTTTGTACGTGGTTGCACACGGGTCATCCAAAACAACCGTTTGCGTTGAAGGGATGCACAAATCCCGCACTGCGAATTTTCCCTCGACTTAAGGGGGAAGACCATAGCTCTCACTTTGCATACGGGTGTTCTATCTAAAACGTTTGCGATCAAGAGCTGCAGAAATCCTGCTCGGCAAATTTTCTCTTTGCTTCCTGAGGAAGCTGTCGGTTTGCATACGGGTGTTCTAACTAAAACGTTTGCGATCAAGAGCGGCACAAATCTTGCTAGGTACATTTTCCCTTGGCTTCATGGGGAAGTTTTCGGTTTTGCATACGGGTGTTCTAACTAAAACATTTGCGATGAGTGTTTTATATTTAAAAACCGTATTAAACTGCGGCTTGGGTGCCATTAATGGAGAGGATGCGAGCAAGGCGGGCGGCCATGGAAGTCAAAGGGCTCGCTTCCCGGTGAGCCTGCGCGGCGTACTGATAACCCACAAGTATAGGGGATCATTTGTAGCCTTGTTTGATAAATAAGAGTGTCAAACCCAACAAGGAGCTAAAGGTAGAACAAATATTCCCTCAAGTTCTATCGACCACCGATACAACTCTACGCACACTTGACGTTTGCTTTACCAAAAACAAGTATGAAACTAGTTTGTAGGTGTGATACTAGAACTAATTTGCAAGAATAAAACTAGAAGTACTTTGCAAGATAATGAAAGTTAGGTGTTTAGTAAAAGGGTTTGTGTCAACAAGAAAGTTATTTGTCCCTAGGCAATCGATAACAAGTACGGGTAATCATTCTTGTAATTTTATATGAGGGAGAGGTATGAGCTAACATACTTTGTCTACTTGGATCATATGCACTTATGATTGGGCCTCTAGCAAGCATCCGCAACTACTAAAGATCATTAAGGTCGTGAAAGCCAACCATAGCATTAAGTATCAAGTCCTCTTTACTCCCATACGCCATAACCCACTTATCCGTGTTTAGGCTACTGTCACACCCGCAACACTAACAATAAGTAAACCATGAACATATTGCAACACCCTACAGCGGGGGCCCCTCACGTTTGGGCGAGAGGAGGGCACCATAGGACAGCACCATAAATAAAATATACAATCATACCAACCAAGATCACGATTAGCCCACATGACAAAATGGATCTACTCAAACATCATAGGATAACCATAGATCATTGGGAAATAATATATGGAGTTGAGCACCATGTTTAAGTAGAGATTACAGCAGGGAGAAGAGATGTTACACCGCTGCATAGAGGGGGAGAGAGTTGGTGTTGACGGTAGCAAGATTGTTGATGTAGATCGCCGTCCCGATCGTTCCCCCGGTGGAACTCCGGCGCCACCGGAAGCGAGGGGGAGAGAGCCCCCTCCTTCTTCCTTGGCCTCCCCCCTAGATGGGAGGAGAGTTCCCCCTCTGGTCCATGGCCTCCATGGCCGTGGAGGGGCGGGAGCCCCTCCGAGATTGGATCTCCCTCTTTGTTCTCTTCTGTTTCGCGCCCCCCAGATCTGATCGAAAACCGTTTCTTATATTCCGGGAGATCCGTAACTCCGATTGCGCTGAGATTTGAACAAGGATTTTTTCCGGATATAAGCTTCCTTGCGCCCGAAGTAGAGCCCCAACCGACGTTCAAGGAGGCCACAACCCACCACGGCACGCCAGGGGCCTCTGGCGCGCCCTGGTGTCTTGTGGGCTGTGTGGGCCTCCGTTTGCGGTGATTCCAACTCCCAAAAATCACATATATTCCAAAATAATTCTTCGTTAAATTTTATTGCATTTGGACTTCGTTTGATATGGATACTCTGCGATACAAAAAAATGCAGAAAACAGGAACTGGCACTGGATCAATAGGTTAGTCCAATAAATCATATAAAAAGTTGCCAAAAGTATGTAAAAGTGGTATAATATTGGCAAGAAACAATAAAAAATTATAGATATGACAGAGACGTATCACGTACAGCTCGCACGCTTCCCGGTGAGCCTCCGCATTGGAGTACAGCTCGCACGCCTCCCGTTTAGTCAAGCACTCAAGCACCTGTCCGCACGGCACCTCCTAGCCATTAAAAGAGTGAGGCGTGGCGTCACGTGAATGGTTAACAGAACGCACACAATTTAAATTATACAAAACGTTTGAGATGTTACAGTGGCAGCTATTTGTTTCAAAATGCCTTTGTTGGCTGTTATTCGAGTGCGCCTTCTCTCAAAATGGACACGAAAAATACCACAGCATGTCGGGTACCATTCCATTATAGCATGCCAAGTTTCATGAATTTCAAACGAGTTTTGGATTTACTAGAATTTAAAAACAAAGTATCTCAACGTTTTGCCGGCAATCAACAGTGCCCTGGTGTTTGAAATTCATTCCCATTTCTTGCATGTGACCTAAGTATGCACCGAAGGACACAAATTTGATTTTTCAACCAATTTATATGCACTGGAGCATGTGCATGTAGTTCAAATGTGAATTATGCACATAAAATGCCTAGAAAACCCAGTTATTATATAAAAATGTCCAAACGAACCCCTAAAAATTCCAAAATTAAACACAACACTCCTGTTGTTCTATGTTGACACTAGAATTTTTTTGAAAGCATTAAGAATTTTTTTGAAAGCATTAAGAGGCAACGGATATCGTTTCGTCCCCAAAGGTGGCACGTTCCCTACCGAAACCATCACGCTTGTTGTGAGAGGCTCTGGTTTGTGAGAAGCTTATACCCAAACCTGCCCCAAATGGGACAAAAAATTTACCACGGCATGTTGATGCCACTCCATGATAGCATGCCAAGTTTCATGAATTTCAGACGAGTTTTGGATTTACTAGAATTTAAAAACCAAGTATCTCAATGTTTGCGGCCGAGTGACGGTGGCAGGTGATACGTCTCTAACGTATCTATAATTTTTGATTGTTCCATGCTATTATATTATCAATCTTGGATGTTTTATAATCATTTAATAGTCATTTTATATCATTTTTTGGTACTAACCTATTGACATAGTGCCAAGTGCCAGTTGTTGTTTTATGCATGTTTTTTACATCGCAGGAAATCAATATCAGATGGAGTACAAATGCAACGAAACTTCACAGAGATTTTTTTGGACCAGAAGGAACATAATGGGCCATGGCTGCGCCTGGGGGGGTGTCCCGAGGAGGGCCCAACCCACCAGGGCACGCCAGGAGGCCCAAGCGCGCCCTGGTGGGTTGTGCCCACCTCGGATGCCCCCTGGACCGCCTCTTTGCTCTATAAATACACCAATATTCCAAAAACCCTAGGGGAGTCGATGAAATATTGATCCAGGTGCCGCAGAGTCCAGAACCACCAGATCCAATCTAGACACCATCTCAGATGGGGTTCACCACCTCCATTGGTTCCTCTCCGATGATGCGTGAGTAGTTCTTTGTAGACCTTTGGGTCCGTAGTTACTAGCTAGATGGCTTCCTCTCTCTCGCTGAATTCTCAATACAATGGTCTCTTGTAGATCCATATGATGTAACTCTTTTGCGGTGTGTTTGTTGGGATCGATGAACTTTGAGTTTATGATCAGATCTATCTTTTTATATCCATGAAAGTTATTTGAGTTTCTTTGATATCTTATATGCATGATTGCTTATAGCCTCGTATTTCTTATCCGATATTTGGGTTTTGTTTGGCCAACTTGATCTATTTATCTTGCAATGGGAAGAGGTGCTTTGTAGTGGGTTCGATCTTACGGTGCTTGATCCCAGTGACAGAAGGGGAACCGACACATATGTATCGTTGCTACTAAGGATAAAACAATGGGGTCCATCTCTATATAGATAGATCTTGTCTACATCATGTCATCGTTCTTATTGCACTACTCCGTTTTTCCATGAACTTAATACACTAGATGCATGCTGGATAGCGGTCGATGTGTGGAGTAATAGTAGTAGATGCAGGTAGGAGTCGGTCTACTAATCTTGGACGTGATGCCTATATAATGATCATTTCCTGGATATCGTCATGATTATTTGAAATTCTATCAATTGCCCAACATTAATTTTTTACCCACCGTTTGCTATTTTTCTCGAGAGAAGCCACTAGTGAAACCTACGGCTCCCGGGTCTCTTTCTCATATATTTGCCTTTGCGATCTACTTTTCTTTTGCATTTATTTTCAGATCTATTAATCCAAAAATATAAAAATACTTTGCTGCACTTTATTTTATTTGTGATCTATTATTCAATCTATTACAACTTTCTCCCGTCCATGCACCATTTCTGGCGCCGTTACCCGAAAGGGGTTGAGAACCCCTTTAACACGTCGGGTTGCGAGGTGTTGTTATTTGTGTGCAGGGGCTGTTTATGTTGTGTTGCTTGGTTCTACTACTGGTTCGATAACCTTGGTTTCATATATGAGGGAAGTACCTACCGCTGCTGTGCTGCATCATCCCTTCCTCTTTGGGGGAAATACCGACGTTGCTTCAAGCGACATCAAAAGGAATTTCTGGCGCCGTTGCCGGGGAGGATTGATACGTCTCCAACGTATCTATAATTTTTGATTGTTCCATGCTATTATATATTCTGTTTTGTATGTTTATGGGCTTTATTATACACTTCTATATTATTTTTGGGAATAACCTATTAACTGGAGGCCTAGCCCAAATTGCTGTTTGCTTGCCTATTTGAGTGTTTCGAAGAAAAGGAATATCAAACGGAGTCCAAACCGAATGAAATCTTCGGGAGAGTTATTTTTGGAACGGAAGCAATCCAGGAGACTTGGAGTAGAAGTCAAGGGAGCTTCGAGGTGGCCACGAGGCAGGGAGGCGCGCCTGCCCCCTGGGTGCGCCCCCACCCTCGTGGGCCCCTCGTGGCTCCCCCGACCGACTTCTTTCGCCTATATATATCCATATACCCTAAAGACATCGGGGAGCAGAATAGATCGGGAGTTTCGCCGCCGCAAGCCTCTGTAGCCACCAAAAACCAATCGGGACCATGTTCCGGCACCCTGCCGGAGGGGCGATCCCTCACCGGTGGCCATCTTCATCATCTCGGCGCTCTCCATGACGAGGAGGGAGTAGTTCACCCTCGGGGCTGAGGGTATGTACCAGTAGCTATGTGTTTGATCTCTCTCTCTCTCTCTCTCTCTCTCGTGTTCTTGAGGTGGTACGATCTTGATGTATCGCGAGCTTTGCTATTATAGTTGGATCTTATGATGTTTCTCCCCCTCTACTCTCTTGTAATGGATTGAGTTTTCCCTTTGAAGTTATCTTATCAGATTGAGTCTTTAAGGATTTGAGAACACTTGATGTATGTCTTGCATGTGCTTATCTGTGGTGACAATGGGATATCACGTGATCTACTTGATATATGTTTTGGTGATCAACTTGCGGGTTCACTAACCTTGTGAACTTATGCATAGGGGTTGGCTCATGTTTTCGTCTTGACTCTCCAGTAGAAACTTTGGGGCACTCTTTGAAGTTCTTTGTGTTGGTTGAATAGATGAATCTGAGATTGTGTGATGCATATCGTATAATCATACCCACGGATATTTGAGGTGACATTGGAGTATCTAGGTGACATTAGGGTTTTGGTTGATTTGTATCTTAAGGTGTTATTCTAGTACGAACTCTATGATAGATTGAACGGAAAGAATAGCTTCGTGTTATTTTACTACGGACTCTTGAATAGATCGATCAAAAAGGATAACTTTGAGGTGGTTTCGTACCCTACCATAATCTCTTTGTTAGTTCTCAGCTATTAGTGGCTTTGGAGTGACTCTTTGTTGCGTTGAGGGATAGTTATATGATCCAATTATGTTATTATTGTTGAGAGAACTTGCACTAGTGAAAATATGAACCCCAGGCCTTGTTTCCTAGCATTGCAATATCGTTTACGCTCACTTTTATCATTAGTTACCTTGCTGTTTTTATATTTTCAGATTACAAAAACCTATATCTACCATCCATATTGCACTTGTATCACCATCTCTTCGCCGAACTAGTGCACCTATACAATTTACCATTGTATTGGGTGTGTTGGGGACACAAGAGACTCTTTGTTATTTGGTTGCAGGGTTGTTTGAGAGAGACCATCTTCATCCTACGCCTCCCACGGATTGATAAACCTTAGGTCATCCACTTGAGGGAAATTTGCTACTGTCTGATAACCCACAAGTATAGGGGATCGCAATAGTTTTTGAGGGTAGAGTATTCAACCCAAATTTATTGATTCGACACAAGGGGAGCCAAAGAATATTCTCAAGTATTAGCAGTTGAGTTGTCAATTCAACCACACTTGGATAACTTAGTATCTGCAGCAAAGTATTTAGTAGCAAAGTAGTATGGAAGTAACGGTAACGGTAGCAAAAGTAATATTTTTGGGTTTTGTAGTGATTGTAACAGTAGCAACGGAAAAGTAAATAAGCGGAGAACAATATGTGAAAAGCTCGTAGGCATTGGATCGGTGATGGAGAATTATGGCGGATGTGGTTCATCATGTAACAATCATAACATAGGGTGACACAGAACTAGCTCCAATTCATCAATGTAATGTAGGCATGTATTCCGAATACAGTCATACGTGCTTATGGAAAAGAACTTGCATGACATCTTTTGTCCTACCCTCCCGTGGCAGCGGGGTCCTAGTGGAAACTAAGGGACATTAAGGCCTCCTTTTAATAGAGTACCGGACCAAAGCATTAACACATAGTGAATACATGAACTCCTCAAACTATGGTCATCACCGGGAGTGGTCCCGATTATTGTCACTTCGGGGTTGCCGGATCATAACACATAGTAGGTGACTATAGACTTGCAAGATAGGATCAAGAACTCACATATATTCATGAAAACATAATAGGTTCAGATCTGAAATCATGGCACTCGGGCCCTAGTGACAAGCATTAAGCATAGCAAAGTCATAGCAACATCAATCTCAGAACATAGTGGATACTAGGGATCAAACCCTAACAAAACTAACTCGATTACATGATAAATCTCATCCAACCCATCACTGTCCAGCAAGCCTACGATGGAATTACTCACGCACGGCGGTGAGCATCATGAAATTGGTGATGGAGGATGGTTGATGATGACGACGGCGACGAATTCCCCTCTCTAGAGCCCCGAACAGACTCCAGATCAGCCCTCCCGAGAGAGTTTAGGGCTTGGCGGCGGCTCCGTATCGTAAAACGTGATGAATCGTTCTCCTTGATTTTTTTCTCCCCGAACACGAACATATGGAGTTGGAGTTGAGGTCGGTGGAGCACCAGGGGGCCCACGAGGCAGGGGGCGCGCCCAGGGGGCAGGCGCGCCCCACACCCTCGTGGCAAGGGTGTGGGCCCCCTGGCCTTGATTCTTTCGCCAATATTTTTTATTATTTCCAAAAATAATCTCCGTGGAGTTTCAGGTCATTCCGAGAACTTTTGTTTCTGCACATAAATAACACCATGGCAATTCTGCTGAAAATAGCGCCAGTCCGGGTTAGTTCCATTCAAATCATGCAAGTTAGAGTCCAAAACAAGGGCAAAAGTGTTTGGAAAAGTAGATACGACGGAGACGTATCAACTCCCCCAAGCTTAAACCTTTGCTTGTCCTCAAGCAATTCAGTTGATAAACTGAAAGTGATAAAGAAAAACTTTTACAAACTCTGTTTTCTCTTGTTGTTGTAAATATGTAAAGCCATCATTCAAGTTTTCAGCAAAGATTATGAACTAACCACATTCACAATAACACTTAGGTCTCATGTTTACTCATATCAATGGCATAATCAACTAGCGAGCAATAATAATAAATCTCGGATGACAACACTTTCTCAAAACAATCATGATATGATATAACAAGATGGTATCTCGCTAGCCCTTTCCGAGACCGCAAAACATAAATGCAGAGCACCTTTAAAGATCAAGGACTGACTAAACATTGTAATTCATGGTAAAAGAGATCCAGTCATAGTCATACCCAATATAAATTAATAGTAATGGATGCAAATGACAGCGGTGCTCTCCAGCTGGTGCTTTTTAATAAGAGGGTGATGACTCAACATAAAAGTAAATAGATAGGCCATTCGCAGAGGGAAGCAGGGATTTGTAGAGGTGCTAGAGCTCGGTTTTGAAATAGAGATGAATAATATTTTGAGCAGCATACTTTCATTGTCAACATAACAACTGAGAGATGGTGATATCTTCCATGCTACACACATTATAGGCGGTTCCCAAACAGAATGGTAAAGTTTATACTCCCCCTCCACCAACAAGCATCAATCCATGGCTTGCTCGAAACAACGAGTGCCTCCAACTAGCAACAGTCCGAGGGGGAGTTTTGTTTGCAATTATTTTGATTTGATTTGCATAAAGCATGGGACTGGGCATCCCGGTGACCAGCCATTTTCTTGTGAGTGAGGAGCGGAGTCCACTCCTCTTGAGAATAACCCGCCTAGCATGGAAGATACGGACAACCCTAGTTGATACGTGAGCTATTCGAGGATACAAAACAGAATTTCATTTGAAGGTTTAGAGTTTGGCACATACAAATTTACTTGGAACGGCAGGTAGATACCGCATATAGGAAGGTATGGTGGACTCATATGGCATAACTTTGGGGTTTAAGGAATTGGATGCACAAGCAGTATTCCCGCTTAGTACAAGTGAAGGCTAGCAAAAGACTGGAAAGCGACCAACTAGAGAGCGACAACAGTCATGAACATGCATTAAAATTAATGAACATTGAGTCCAAGCATGAGTAGGATATAATCCACCATGAACATAAATATCGTGAAGGCTATGTTGATTTTGTTTCAACTACATGCGTGAACATGTGCCAAGTCAAGTCACTTGAATCATTCAAAGGAGGATACCACCCCATCATACCACATCACAACCATGTTAATAGCATGTTGGCACGCAAGGTAAACCATTATAAGCTCCTAGCTGATTAAGCATGGCACGAGCAACTATAATCTCTAATTGTCATTGCAAACATGTTTATTCATAATAGGCTGAATCAGGAACGATGAACTAATCATATTTAGAAAAACAAGAGAGGTCGAGTTCATACCAGCTTCTCTCATCTCAATCAGTCCATCATATATTGTCATAATTGCCTTTCACTTGCACGACCGAACGATGTGAATAATAATAATAATAGTGCACGTGCATTGGACTAAGCTGGAATCTGCAATCATTCAATAAACAGGAGAAGACAAGGCAATATGGGCTCTTGGTTAAATCAACAATAATGCATATAAGAGTCACTTCAACAATTTAATCATGGTCTTCTCCTATCAACCTCCAAAGAAAAGAAAAGAAATAAAACTATTTACATGGGAAAGCTCCCAACAAGCAAAAGAAGAAAGGGAAATCTTTTTGAGTTTTCTTTTTTAGTTATTACTACTACAGAAAAATAAAATAGCTAAAAGATACTACTAATTTTTTTGTTTTTCTTAAGGTTTATCCAACACACAAGAAGAAAGCATAAAAAGGAAAATAAACTAGCATGGATATTACAGTGAAAAAGTATGAGCACCGACATCTAGCAATGAGTGTGTGAACATAAATGTATTGTCGGTGGGAAATACGTACTCCCCCAAGCTTAGGCTTTTGGCCTAAGTTGGTCTATTGCCACGGATGGCCTGGCGGATATCCAAAGTTGTAGTTGGAGTCGTACTGAGATGCAGCAGTCATTGCATCGTGGGCTGCAGCTTGGAGGCGAGCTATCTCAGCCTTCCTCTTATACTCATCTGCCTCCTCTCTGGTTATGTAATATCTCCCCTTTGCCTGAAAGTCAAAGAAGGTAGAAGCAGGGAGAGCGACGTGATAGGTGCGTCGTCTATCAAAGATTAGTCGGTACTGGAGGAACTGATCGTTCCTGTCAACAAAATGATGACGAACCATAGCCTCATAATCCAAATAAGCAGGAGGCAACTCAATATCATCCTCACGTATGGTTATACCAAGAAAATTAGCTATACGGGTTGCATAAATTCCACCAAAGAAATCTCCATTAAATCTATTATGATGCAACCTGCGTGCAACAATGGCTCCCAAATTATAAGATTTATCTCCTAACACAGCACTCCTAAGAATACTGAGGTCAGGGACACACATGTGACATGCTTCATCCTTACCATTTATACACCTACCTATGAAGAGAGCGAAATAATGTATAGTAGGAAAATGAATGCTCCCCATGGTAGCTTGTGCTATGTCTCTAGATTCCCCCACTGTTATACTAGCAAGAAAATCTCTAAATTCAGATTTGCGAGGTTCACTAGCACTACCCCATTGTGGAAGTTTGCAAGCAGTGGTAAAATCATCTAAGTCCATAGTATAAGAATTTTCATAAAGATCAAACAGGACAGTTTGAGAATTGCGTGAAGATGAAAATTCAAACCTCCTCACAAAGGAACTAGTGACATAGTGGTACTGGCGGCACTTTTCTGCCTTGAAGCTCACAAGATCAGCGTTACGCAAGTATGCGTTAAATTCTTCCTTAATTCCAGTTTGATCCATGAAGTCCTCTGAAGGCCATTCACAAGGCCGCACTGGAGCGTCCCTTGGTGGCTCATCATCAGCATCACGCATTGCAAGCCTGGGTCCTTGTTTCCTTGAAGAACCACCTTGGTACATTTTCCTAAGCATATTTTTTCCTCTGAATTTTTTAGTAACTTCAAATAAAAGTAAACCAAACTCAACAAAATTGATAGCAACTACTCCTACAAGTGCCTAGAGCCTATATCATGCATTAGAACTACTTGGAACCATATAAATTTGACATGCAAGCTCAAGAACATGGTCACCTAGGTAGCACAAATTTTCAATGAATAAAGCACTAGAACAAAAACTAATTGGACCAATGGAGGAGTCACATACCAAGGAACAATCCCCCAAAGCAGTTTTGTGAGAGGTGCTTTGAGCAAGGAGATCGAATATCGCAGCAAAATGAGCTAGAACTCGTGCTTGAGCTGGTTGGTGATTTTTCTGGGAGGAAGAAGGAGTGTGTGGGTGCAGGAATAAGTAGAGGGGAGCCACCATGGGCCCACGAGGCAGGGGGCGCGCCCAGGGGGGTGGGCGCGCCCTGGACCCTCGTGGCCAGGTGCCAGCTCCCCCTGCTGTGTTCTCAGTGCCAAATATTCTCAAATATTCCAGAAAAAAATCATATTAAATTGGCAGGGCATTTAGAGAACTTTTATTTTCGGGGTATTTTTATATTGCACGGATAAATCAGAAAACAGACAAAAAAAATAGTATTTTTACTTTATTTCAACTAAATAACAGAAAGTAAAAGGAGGGTACAGAAGGTTGTGCTTTCTAACTTCATCCATCTCATGCTCATCAAAAGGAATCCACTAACAAGGTTGATCAAGTCTTGTTAACAAACTCATTTCGAGTAACATGAAACCGGAGAAATTTTGAATAACACTATGTTACCTCAACGGGGATATGCACATCCCCTATAATAAGAATATCATATTTCTTCTTGACAGTAGGTAGAGGAAATTCAAAACCTCCAAAAATAATCGATGGAAATTTTCCAATAGAATTGATACTGTGGACTTGAGGTTGTTTCCTCGGGAAGTGTACCGTATGCTCATTACCATTAACATGAAAAGTGACATTGCCTTTGTTGCAATCAATAACAACCCCTGCAGTATTCAAAAAAGGTCTTCCAAGAATAATAGACATACTATCGTCCTCGGGAACATAAGGAATAACAAAGTCCGTTAAAATACTTACGTTTGCAACTACAACAGGCACATCCTCCCAAATACCGACAGGTATAGCAGTTGATTTATCAGCCATTTGCAAGGATATTTCAGTAGGTGTCAACTTATTCAAATCAAGTCTACGATATAAAGAGAGAGGCATAACACTAACACCGGCTCCAAGATCACATAAAGCAGTTCTAACATAGTTTCTTTTAATGGAGCATGGTCTAGTTGGTACTCCTAGATCTCCTAGTTTCTTAGGTATTCCACCCTTAAAAGTATGATTAGCAAGCATGGTGGAAATTTCAGCTTCCGGTATCTTTCTTTTATTAGTAACAATATCTTTCATGTACTTAGCATAAGGATTCATTTTGAGCATATCAGTTAATCGCATACGCAAAAAGATAGGTCTAATCATTTCAGCAAAGCGCTCAAAATCCTCATCATCCTTTTTCTTGGATGGTTTGGGAGGAAAAGGCATGGGTTTCTGAACCCATGGTTCTCTTTCTTTACCATGTTTCTATCACGCCCAATATGCGACCCTATCCGAGAGGAACTCGAAGGTCCCACCAAGGATAGACCCGCATATTGAAACGCTTTTGCAAGGTGGATATCATTACATCAACATTACATAATAGATGGGGATACATACAAGGCATACAAATGCCGCAAGAATACATCAATACATCATACATAAGATCAACATCCGACTGCGAACGAAACACAAACGGAAGCTCAAACGACATCCACCCTGCGAGCCCAGGCTGCCGACCTGGAACCTATCCCCTGATCGAAGAAGAAGCAGAAGAAGAACTCCAAAACAAGATACATCGCTCCCGCATCATGATCATCGCAAAACCTGTACCTGCAACTGTTGTTGTAGTAATCTGTGAGCCACGAGGACTCAGCAATCCCATTACCATGGGTATCAAGACTAGCAAAGCTTAATGGGTAAGGACAGGATAGGTGGTGAGGTTGCAGCAGCGACTAAGCATGTATGGTGGCTAACATACGCAAATAAGAGCGAGAAGAGAAGCAACGGAACGGTCGTGAAACTAGCAATGATCAAGAAGTGATCCTGAACTCCTACTTACGTCAAACATAACCCAAAAACCGTGTTCACTTCCCGGACTCCGCCGAAAAGAGACCATCACGGTTACACACGCGGTTGATGTATTTTAATTAAGTCAAGTGTCAAGTTCTCTACAACGGGATATTAACAAATTCCCATCTGCCACATAACCGCGGGCACGGCTCTCGAAAGTTTATACCCTGCAGGGGTGTCCCAACTTAGCCCATGATAAGCTCTCACGATCAACGAAGGATATTCCTTCTCCCGGGAAGACCCGAGCTGTCTCGGAATCCCGGTTACAAGACATTTCGACAATGGTAAAACAAGACCAGCAAGACCTCCCGGCGTGCCGACACCCTGATAGTAGCCGCGCGTATCTCGTCTCAGGCCACAACCGGATGAGCGAAGCGTACAGGTACCAACGTAACCCAAGTTGCCAAGGGACGGTCCCGCACGATGCTCTAGTTCGGACCAACACTTAGAGAAGCATTGGCCCCCCCCCGGGGGGGGGGGGGGGCTAAAATAAAGATGACCCTCGGGTTAATTACTCCCAAGGGAAAGGTAATAGGTTGTTAGGCAAATGGTAAAACCAATGTTGGGCCTTGCTGGAGGAGTTTTATTCAAGGCGAACTATCAAGGGGTTCCCATAACACCCAACCGCGTTAGGGACGCAAAATCCGGGAACATAATACCGATATGACGGAAACTAGGGCGGCAAGAGTGGAACAAAACACCAGGCATAAGGCCGGGCCTTCCACCCTTTACCAAGTATATAGATGCATTAATTAAATAAGATATATTGTGATATCCCAACATGTCCATGTTCCAACATGGAGCAAACTTCATCTTCACCTGCAACTAACAACGCTATAAGAGGGGCTGAGCAAAAGCGGTAACTTAGCCAAGCAACGGTTTGCTAGGAAGGGTGAAAAGGTTAGGGGCTGACATGGAAATTTGGGAGGCTTGAAGAGCAAGTGATAGGTAACGCACCATAGCGATAGAACGAAGCAACTAGCATAGCAATGATAGTAATGAGATCCAAGGCGACGGTCATCTTGCCTGAAATCCCGCAAGGAAGAAGAACGAGTCCATGAAGAAGACAAACGGACGTAGTCGAACGAATCCTCACAACTCCGGAACGAAACCGAAGCCAACGAGAGAAGCAAACCGGAAAGAATCAAACAACATGGTAAACAACCATCACATAAACACGGCATGATGCACAATCAAGTATGATGCATGTCCGGTTTAAATAGGCATGGCATGGCAAAGTGCAACAAACAATACTACAAATTAAGTGGAGCTCAATATGCAACGAGTTGCATATTGAAGAAACACCACATTCGAATTATTTAGTTCGCTCTCGTTTAGGTACACAACAATATTAAATGTTGTTAAACATGCAAGAGGTGAAGCATAATAAAACTATCTATTTAGGCAAGTTTAAATGAGACCGGAATTAACAAATAATAATCCGGAAAATCCCCATATGTCATTTAGCAATTGAAAGCAAACAACAATTTTAACCATTTATATGTTGTTATCATGATGCGGATGACATACGCAAGTTTTATGCCATTTTATGAAAATGTTGACATGAGCATGTTATGAAGCATTTGGTCACCATGGCGGAACGAAAGGGGTGCCACGGCAACGGCAACGACAACGGAAATGGTGCCACGGCAACATTCCGGTTCCGACAACTCATTGAGATATCGATGCAAAAGAAGCAAGTGCGCGGATGTGCGGACCATGCTAGAGATGGTGGGGTGATCCCGATTACCGGGTTCCCACATGTCGGTGGCATGGCAAACGAGGAGTAACGTGCAATGACAACTCGGAAACGGTGCAACCACGGGCATCTCATACATCACTCATGCATTCGGTCCACGGACGTCGTCTCGGGGTTATACCTTTGAAGCGTGCCTTTTCGGAGCGGATCGGGTTCGACGGTAGTGGAAGTAGTCGTTCTCGCGACGGTAGTGGAAGTAGTGGTACACGCTCGTTTCGGATAGGAGCTTGACAAATCTGAGTAACTTGGGGTCGACGGCGAGGAACTCGGCGTTTCGATGCCGTGTAGAGGTACATGTGATGGTCGTCGTGGTACTTGGCGTTTCGTACAGTACTCGGCCGAGCATCCGTGTGGTCTTGCCAGTGGTGTACTTGGCGAATCCACGTAGTCGTACACAGGTAGTAGAGGAACTTGACGCATCCAAACGAAACAACACAAAAGGCCTCGGGTCTTAGTGGTCAACGAAGGGAGGCGGGCGGCGAAGTAGCAGCAACGTGCCGGCACTATACAGCCACAACGTACACCATGTCCGTGAGGAGGAGGGGCCCTGGCACGAGACTCAGGAAGGCGGTGAGGTCGACAGCTTGCCCAAGTCGCGGTGGAGTGACGTGAACAGCGGTGGACGAGGAAGCAGAGGGGAGGCGTCGCGTGGAGGAGAGTCGACGAGGCGACGCTCGCCGGAGTCGGGGCCGAAGGGGACGGATCGAGGGGCTCCTCCCCTGACGACGGAGCTGACAAGGCGGTGGCGCCGGGTAGACGAGGAGGCGGGCGAGGAGGAGGTCGGGGATGGGTCGTCGAGGCTGGATCCAGGGTGGAGGCGCACAGGAGGAGGCTCGAGGCGCTCTGGAGGTGGTGGTGCTCGCGGGTGCAAGGCGATCGGGACTCGCCGGCCGGAGGGGCGACGGGGCATGGCTTCGGGCGCCATGGGAGGCAAGGCGTGGAGCGTGTGTGGATTGGCGGTGCTGGTTGCGTGGATCGGGCAGGGGAGATCCCGAGGGGGATTTGGAAGGTGGCGGCGGGCGACGGGGAAGATGGGACAGCTCCCCTAGATTTTAGGGTTTGGTCTCAAATGGACTAAGGTTTGACTATATATGGAAAAGGAGAGGGAGTTTGGATCATCTGATCGAAATCGGATGGTCGAGATAAAATAGGTTTAGGGAGTCTAAATAAGAAAACGGAGATGTTTAATAGATGTTAGGGGATGGTCCGGACCCAATGGTAACGATAGTCCGGTTCGGGTTCGGGGAAGTTTTCGGGCACGGGCGAGGGGTCGATGCACTGTGCAAAGAGAATCCGGTTCAGGCAAGAGGGAAAACGAAGAACAAGGTTGGTCTCGGAACGGTCAACGAAAGCAAGGGGGGACACGGCAACTACGAGGGGATGCAAGTTTTGAAAAATGACGGCAACAAAGTGCCGATGCAATGCACATGATGCAATGATGAATGCAACAAACAAATAAAACACATGGCGGTCACGCAAGACATGGAAGGCGTCTGGAGCGTCGGTCTCGGGGCGTCACAACACTCCTCCACTTACAAGAGATCTCGTCCCGAGATCTAAGGATGGCACCGGAGAGAAACGGAAGGGGAAGAGGTAAAACAAAGTTGCTTCTTCGACAACGAGTGAAACCACGAACCTTGAGAGGTTGAACAAAGTGAAAGAAAGAATACAATGGAGATGAACGAGATTGCGAACACTCCGTAAGATAAGAAGAACATGGGATACAACGAGAACCATGAGGTTAAGTGACAAGATAGATATTGACACGACTCCGGTTAAAACAAGATAGAGAAGGAATAAGAATGGTATAATTTGGACAACACTCCGACTGTAAATGGAAGGAATTGAACATGAACTTGAGAAGATGGGATGATACTTGATGAAATCAACAACACACTGCCTCCGGAACTATTGAAAAATGGCACAAGGGGTAAGAAAGATTTCAGACCGCACTCTGGTTGAGGAAGGAGGCAAAACTTGATAAGATGAGAGAGCTCGAATGAAAACACGACACTCCGGTTAAAGGGATAAGCAAGGAAAAGAACATGATCTCCAAAATGAGATGATGGGTCGAAGAAAACATCACAATGCCTTCGGGACAAATGAAAGAGTGGAATCAAGAGAACAGAGAAGAGAACAACAACTTCTATCACAATTGAATTTGAAAGAGCCTCCTTAAAAAGAAGGATTGAACGGAGTTGTTGGAAAACCAACAACGAAAAGAATAAGCTTGTAGTGGACTTATGGAAACATCTCAACATTATGAGGTGACAAACGGCCACTAAAGGAAGCCATTGATTTCAGTGAGAGCACCAAGGCGATGAAAAACTTCTTTCACCAAGAGGATAGGAGAAAACTTGGGTCATTGATAAGCACCATAATAGCAACATTCCTTAGGGAAGGCTTTAGGTGAAACATGACACAAGATAAATCCAACGAAGAGATTGGTGGATTTAAAATATCTCATTCTTGACAACATGTGAATCATGAAACGCGAACTCAAATTGTCAAGAATGACATAACACCACCTCAAAAGTTAAGGTAGAAGGAATTGCACTTCGGAATGCAAGATGAAGAATACTTGAGCTCCTCTGAAAAGAATCTCGATGAACACTTCGAGAAGGAATTAAATCCTTGATGAACCATCTTGTAGAGCCTCCATGAAGAACTCCGATAATAAAAGGATGATATAAAGAAAGAGAAATTGAAAACACAAGGTGAATTCTTGCAATGATTTAGATGGAGCTTCGCGACGAGATAAAGCGAAAAAACTTGGAACTCCGGAAGAAGGAATTAATCACTTGGATGAAACAAGAACAAGAATTATGTTATACATATCCTTCACCAATTTAGATTGATGACAAGCAACAAATTTGGCATACTAGTTATTCTCGTTGAAAAGGATTGAAGAGAGATATTGCTCAAACTTGAGAAAAGTCTTCAACGATCCGCCGGTAGGATTTGGAAAGAACGAATGAATTGATATGATAACCAAGAAAAGAGAACTCTTGAACGAACCACCGTAAGAATTGGAAATGAAAGTAGCAAAAGCACAATTCACCAGGAAGAACTGGAAAACGAATGAAGATACTTGAGGGGATTTAGATACATGAGAACGAAGAGATCATGAACTAATTAGAGGATATTTGAACGACCGCTAAGAATGAATAATTATAAGATGATGGGCTCCGAAGAATCAAACTGAAAAGACTCCTGAATTGCTCTGGATGAGTGAAAAGAATTCTCGCAGTCAAAACAATTATGAGAGGATGGCAAAAAGTTAGAACCATGAATCTTCGAGAGAAGGGACAAGATTTAGAGGAAACACTTCTTCGGTCTTCACATGCTGAGAATGATGATGAGAAATACCTTGAAGAATTTTGAGATACTCCGGAAGAAAGAAGAATGTAAAGGTTAAACCAACGATGAAAAGAATTTGGAAGATCTTAGAGAAAGACATATGACTGATGATAATTCATTCTTACATCACACTTTGAAAAGAATTTTGGGAATGGCTTCGGGAAAATTAGAAGAGTCAGGTAAGATCCTGGAAAAAGACCTGTGGGTTAGGGCCCACTCGAAGAAACATCGTTGAAGGATTGCTTGAAATAGAGATTGCACCGGTAGAATTAAATAGCTTGAATGAGAGAAAAACCTTGAAATAGCTAGAAAGGATTAAGAATAGAAACTTGAATCTTCTGAGATAATCTTAAGCACTCCAGATATGAATAGAGAGAGGTGAACGACTATGAGATGCACCGGCATGGGGTAGCATTTGAAACGAGGAAAGGGATATGATCAACACCGAAAGCTTGAGTTAAATCCACCGGAGAAGAATACGAGAATGACGAATGATGAACTTGAAGCTTCCTTTAGCATCTTCATGAGAATCACCGGATAAGAACATTGACGGAAAAGACTGTAGAGACTTCCCATCTATAAGATGGATACTTGATTAAGAAATATGAGTCCTTGAAGAAAAGGGTGGGAGGGTGGGAAAACAAAGGCAACTTGGGTCGGATGAAACAAACACCGTTGAGAAAAACTGAGGGATGATCTAGCGAATGTTGAAATGATCGGATCCACTTGAAGAGAAGCACACCGGTTGAAAAGAATTGAAAAGACAACCTTGATGATCAAGAAGGATTAGCATCCACATAGAAATATGAGAACACTGCTTAGAATAAGGTATGGAATCAACACTTGGCATTGAAGCAACTCGAATACCACAAAACAAAAGAAAAACAAAGGATTTGGCTTGCAGAATAAGCCGGAACAAACATATGATAGAGATTTCGCCCAAAGTGTTCGTGATGAGGCCCCACGGGCACGACGTACAGCGGACGTCATGAATGACAAACAAGACGTCCCCGAATCGGCGTAGCCAAGGATTCTTTAAGACGTCTCGCGACCACTGTAAATCGACCATGAAAAGCGAACCACTAGAAGTTGGACCCCAATCTCAAATCATACATCCGTCGAAAAGATATCCTAGGAGCTACTTGAATTCCCACCTATAAAACTCGCGAAACTTTCTGGTTATGCTATCTGGTGTTGGGGATACAGGGGACGCAATATATCTCACCCAAACTAACAATCCCTAGATCCAGCTGTATCCATCCGTCAACACATAACCAAGAAAACTTCGGAAATCGTGTACCTCAACCTTCGAAAAGCATCCGTTATACGAGTTATGGCAATACTCCCGAACTCCCGCCCCAGTACTGGGTGGCGTCGAGGTGATCGCACCAACAACTGCATAAAAGAGATTTTCGATGTCGGCAAAAAAACTCAGGTATTCCAGAACTGCAACGATAAAATTGTGATGACAACACATCGGAGCTCAACCCCCCGGGACACTGCCACAACCCCTAAATGTCAGGAGGCACCAAGAACAATGTTCTCGTCACAAAACCATCGGAACGATTCCAAGATACCCGCGTGATCCTAAATTTTTTTAGTGAAATTTGAGGAGAGGAAAGTCAAAACATCTACATCAGGAGGCCTCACCAGAGCGATGAAGGGACCGAGGAGTAAAAAGAATCCTACTCTCCGATATATATAATCCTAAGACTCAAAACATTTTTGTTCTAGAATCAACAAAGTCAGCGATTCGATCAAGTAGGGGGCTCCTAAGTCGGGGATGGCTCTGATACCAACTTGTCATGCCCAATATGCGACCCCATCCGAGAGGAACTCGAAGGTCCCACCAAGGATAGACCCGCATATTGAAACGCTTTTGCAAGGTGGATATCATTACATCAACATTACATAATAGATGGGGATACATACAAGGCATACAAATGCCGCAAGAATACATCAATACATCATACATAAGATCAACATCCGACTACGAACGAAACACAAACAGAAGCTCAAACGACATCCACCCTGCTAGCCCAGGCTGCCGACCTGGAACCTATCCCCTGATCGAAGAAGAAGCAGAAGAAGAACTCCAAAACAAGAAACATCGCTCTCGCGTCATGATCATCGCAAAACCTGTACCTGCAACTGTTGTTGTAGTAATCTGTGAGCCACGAGGACTCAGCAATCCCATTACCATGGGTATCAAGACTAGCAAAGCTTAATGGGTAAGGAAAGGATAGGTGGTGAGGTTGCAGCAGCGACTAAGCATCTATGGTGGCTAACATACGCAAATAAGAGCGAGAAGAGAAGCAACGGAACGGTCATGAAACTAGCAATGATCAAGAAGTGATCCTGAACTCCTACTTACATCAAACATAACCCAAAAACCGTGTTCACTTCCCGGACTCCGCCGAAAAGAGACCGTCACGGTTACACACGCGGTTGATGTATTTTAATTAAGTCAAGTGTCAAGTTCTCTACAACCGGATATTAACAAATTCCCATCTGCCACATAACCGCGGGCACGGCTCTCGAAAGTTTATACCCTGCAGGGGTGTCCCAACTTAGCCCATGATAAGCTCTCACGATCAACGAAGGATATTCCTTCTCCCGGGAAGACCCGATCAGTCTCGGAATCCCGGTTACAAGACATTTCGACAATGGTAAAACAAGACCAGCAAGACCTCCCGGCGTGCCGACACCTTGATAGTAGCCGCGCGTATCTCGTCTCAGGCCACAGCCGGATGAGCTAAGCGTACAGGTACCAATATAACCCAAGTTGCCAAGGGACGGTCCCGCACGGTGCTCTAGTTTGGACCAACACTTAGAGAAGCATTGGCCCGGGGGGGGGGGGGCTAAAATAAAGATGACCCTCAGGTTAATTACTCCCAAGGGAAAGGTAATAGGTTGTTAGGCAAATGGTAAAACCAATGTTGGGCCTTGCTGGAGGAGTTTTATTCAAGGCGAACTGTCAAGGGGTTCCCATAACACCCAACCGCATTAGGGACGCAAAATCCGGGAACATAATACCGATATGACGGAAACTAGGGCGGCAAGAGTGGAACAAAACACCAGGCATAAGGCCGGGCCTTCCACCCTTTACCAAGTATATAGATGCATTAATTAAATAAGAGATATTGTGATATCCCAACATGTCCATGTTCCAACATGGAGCAACCTTCATCTTCACCTGCAACTAACAACGCTATAAGAAGGGCTGAGCAAAAGCGGTAACTTAGCCAAGCAACGGTTTGCTAGGAAGGGTGAAAAGGTTAGGGGCTGACATGGCAATTTGGGAGGCTTGAAGAGCAAGTGATAGGTAACGCACCATAGCGATAGAACGAAGCAACTAGCATAGCAATGATAGTAATGAGATCCAAGGTGACGGTCATCTTGCCTGAAATCCCGCAAGGAAGAAGAACGAGTCCATGAAGAAGACAAACGGACATAGTCGAACGAATCCTCACAACTCCGGAACGTAACCGAAGCTAATGAGAGAAGCAAACCGGAAAGAAGCAAACAACAAGGTAAACAACCATCACATAAACATGGCATGATGCACAATCAAGTATGATGCATGTCCGGTTTAAATAGGCATGGAATGGCAAAGTGCAACAAACAATACTACAAATTAAGTGGAGCTCAATATGCAACGAGTTGCATATTGAAGAAATACCACATTCGAATTATTTAGTTCGCTCTTGTTTAGGTACACAACAATATTAAATGTTGTTAAACATGCAAGAGGTGAAACATAATAAAACTATGTATTTAGGCAAGTTTAAATGAGGCCAGAATTAACAAATAACAATTCCGGAAAATCCCCATATGTCATTTAGCAATTTAAAGCAAACAACAATTTTAACCATTTATATGTTGTTATCATGATGTGGATGACATATGCAAGTTTTATGCCATTTTATGAAAATGTTGACATGAGCATGTTATGAAGCATTTGGTCACCATGGCGGAACGGAAGGGGTGCCACGGCAACGGCAACGACAACGGAAATGGTGCCACGGCAACATTCTGGTTCCGACAACTCATTGAGATATCGATGCAAAAGAAGCAAGTGCGCGGATGTGCGGAACATGCTAGAGATGGTGGGGTGATCCCGATTACCGGGTTCCCACATGTCGGTGGCATGGCAAACGAGGAGTAACGTGCAATGACAACTTGGAAACAGTGCAACCACGGGCATCTCATACATCACTCATGCATTCGGTCCACGGACGTCACCTCGGGGTTATACCTTCGAAGCGTGCCTTTTCGGAGCGGATCGGGTTCGACGGTAGTGGAAGTAGTCGTTCTCGCGACGGTAGTGGAAGTAGTGGTACACGCTCGTTTCGGATAGGAGCTTGACAAATCCGAGTAACTTGGGGTCAACGGCGAGGAACTCGGCGTTTCGATGCGGTGTAGAGGTACATGTCGATGGTCGTCGTGGTACTTGGCGTTTCGTACAGTACTCGGCCGAGCATCCGTGTGGTCTTGCCGGTGGTGTACTTGGCGAATCCACGTAGTCGTACACAGGTAGTAGAGGAACTTGACGCATCCAAACGAAACAACACAAAAGGCCTCGGGTCTTGGTGGTCAACGAAGGGAGGCGGGCGGCGAAGCAGCAGCAACGTGCCGGCACTGTACAGCCACAACGGACACCATGGCCATGAGGAGGAGGGGCCCTGGCACGAGACTCAGGAAGGCGGTGAGGTCGACAGCTTGCCCAAGTCGCGGTGGAGTGACGGGAACAGCGGTGGACGAGGAAGCAGAGGGGAGGCGTCGCGTGGAGGAGAGTCGACGGGGCGGCGCTCGCCGGAGCCGGGGCCGAAGGGGACGGATCGAGGGTCTCCTCCCCTGACGACGGAGCTGACGAGGCGGTGGCGCCGGGTAGACGAGGAGGCGGGCGAGGAGGAGGTCGGGGATGGGTCGTCGAGGCTGGATCCAGGGTGGAGGCGCACAGGAGGAGGCTCGAGGCGCGCTGGAGGTGGTGGTGCTCGCGGGTGCAAGGCGATCGGGACTCGCCGGCCTGAGGGGCGATGAGGCATGGCTTCGGGCGCCATGGGAGGCAAGGCGTGGGGCGTGTGTGGAGTGGCGGCGCTGGAGCAGAGGGAAGGTGGCGGTGCTGGTTGGGTGGATCGGGCAGGGGAGATCCCGAGGGGGATTTGGAAGGTGGCGGCAGGCGACGGGGAAGATGGGACAGCTCCCCTAGATTTTAGGGTTTGGTCTCAAATGGACTAAGGTTTGACTATATATGGAAAAGGAGAGGGAGTTTGGATCATCCGATCGAAATCGGATGGTCGAGATAAAATAGGTTTAGGGAGTCTAAATAAGAAAACGGAGATGTTTAATAGATGTTAGGGAATGGTCTGGACCCAATGGTAACGATAGTCCGGTTCGGGTTCGGGGAAGTTTTCGGGCACGGGCGAGGGGTCGATGCACTGTGCAAAGAGACTCCGGTTCAGGCAAGAGGGAAAACGAAGAACAAGGTTGGTCTCGGAACGGTCAGCGAAAGCAAGGGGGGACACGGCAACTACGAGGGGTTGCAAGTTTTGAAAAATGACGGCAACAAAGTGCCGATGCAATGCACATG
The DNA here is from genome assembly GCF_018294505.1 of Triticum aestivum. Classification (NCBI taxonomy): domain Eukaryota; kingdom Viridiplantae; phylum Streptophyta; class Magnoliopsida; order Poales; family Poaceae; genus Triticum; species Triticum aestivum. Next base: position 148,156,982 of record NC_057814.1, read on the forward strand.
ATGCAATGATGAATGCAACAAACAAATAAAACACACGGCGGTCACGCAAAACATGGAAGGCGTCTGGAGCGTCGGTCTTGGGGCGTCACTGTTTCCTAGCAACAAAGTCTCTCTTATCATAACGTTGATTCTTTGATTGTGGGTTATCAAGATCAACAGCAGGTTCAATTTCTACTTCATTGTCATTGCTAGGTTGAGCATCATCATGAACATCATCATTAACATTTTCACTAGTTTCATGTTCATTTCCAGATTGTGTTTCAGCATCAGAAATAGAAATATCATTGGGATTCTCAGGTGGTTCAGCAATAGGTTCACTAGAAGCATGCAAAGTCCTATCATTTTTCTTTTTCTTCCTTTTAGAAGGACTAGGTGCATCTATATTATTTCTCTGAGAATCTTGCTCAATTCTCTTAGGGTGGCCTTCAGGATACAAAGGTTCCTGAGTCATTTTACCAGTTCTAGTAGCCACTCTGACAGCATAGTCATTATTCTTACTATTCAATTCATTGAGCAAATCATTCTGAGCCTTAAGTACTTGTTCTACTTGAGTGGTAACCATAGAAGCATGTTTACTAATGAGTTTAAGTTCACCTTTAACTCTAGACATATAATCACCCAAGTGTTCAATCATATAAGCATTATGTTTTAATTGTCTACCAACATAAGCATTAAAATCTTCTTGCTTAACCATCAAGTTATCAAACTCATCCAAGCATCGGCTAGCAAACTTAGTAGGAGGGATTTCAGCTTTATCATATCTATAGAGAGAATTTACCTTTACTACCTGTGTCGGGTTATCAAGACCATGTGTTTCTTTAATAGGTGATGAATTAAGATCATATGTTTCTTCAACATGCGGTAAATTAAGACCATGTATTTCTTCAATAGGAGGTAAATTCTTAACATCTTCAGCTTTGATACCCTTTTCTTTCATAGATTTCTTTGCCTCTTGCATGTCTTCAGGACTGAGAAATAGAACACCCCTTTTCTTCGGAGTTGGCTTAGGAGTTGGTTCAGGAAGTGTCCAATTATTTTCATTAGTCAACATATTATTCAATAGAATTTCAGATTCATCCGGTGTTCTTTCCCTGAAAACAGAACCAGCACAACTATCCAGGTAATCTCTGGAAGCATCGGTTAGTCCATGATAAAAGATATCAAGTATTTCATTTTTCTTAAGAGGATGATCAGGCAAAGCATTAAGTAATTGGAGAAGCCTCCCCCAAGCTTGTGGGAGACTCTCTTCTTCAATTTGCACAAAATTATATATATCCCTTAAGGCAGCTTGTTTCTTATGAGCAGGGAAATATTTAGCAGAGAAGTAATAAATCATATCCTGGGGACTACGCACACAACCAGGATCAAGAGAATTAAACCATATCTTAGCATCACCCTTTAATGAGAACGGAAATATTTTAAGGATATAATAGTAGCGAGTTCTCTCATCATTAGTGAACAGGGTGGCTATATCATTTAATTGTAACATCCCAAAATTCTAAATTTTGGAATGTTATAATAAATAGATAGATTGGATTGATTGTTTGATTGATTGACTGAAAGTGAGTGAATTCGAAATCTTTTGGAAGTTAAATGAGAGGGAATAAAAGGACTTTCCCAAACTTTCATTTTGCTTTTATGATCTCCATGAATTCAAATTATTTTCATACAAAACCCTTGAGCGAAGATGATATGACTTCTTCCATTTAATTAAATGAAAGGGTATTTGAAAATATTTGAATTTCAATTGGAAATATTTCAATTCATAAACTTCATGCAACTCAATGATTTTCATGAGAGAAGATAAAATGACTTCTTCAAAACAGATGAAAAATGAGTTGGAAGTTTAAAAGGATCAAATTAAAATCGTTTTGAAAATTATTTTCAATTTGGAGTTATTTGGGTTTTATTCAAACTATTTTTCTCCAAAAATAAAATATATGGAAATTAGGGTAACATGATTCCCTACAACAGAAAATTGGAGAGAAATAAATTTGAAATCATTTTGGTATTTTTAAAATGATTTTTATTGGATTTTATTAGAACAGTAGCACTCTTTGATTTATTTAAATTTGTGTGGATATTATTTGACTTCACAAAAATGTCCATGTTGTTGGAAATCTTTTTCTGAAAATTTTGATATATTATATGCCTATATAATATTCTTATTTTATTTTGTTTTATTATTTTTGTTTGTCTGAAAAAAATGTTTTAAAAAAATCCCTCTGGACCGACCGGACCGGGCCGGCCCAGCTCGCCAGTCTCCGGCCCAGCCGGCCCACGCCAGTGCCCCGCCGTCCCCGAGCTCCCGCAGGAGTTCGTCTCCCGCACGGGAGCGCCGCCGCCGGAGTCCGACCAGACTACGCGTCCGCCTTGCCCCTTCCGCACGCAAGAGACGCCGCCTCTCCCTCCTATAAAGCCGCCCCTCTCTCCCGCCCCGCCTTGCCTCGCATCCGAGCCGCCGCCGCCGCCCGCGCCCAATCCGAGCCGCCGCCGCCGCTTTGGTTCGCCGCCGCCGCCTGCTGCTGCCGCTGTTACCGCTGCCGCCGTCGCACACGCGCCGCCTCGCCTCGCCTCGCCCCCGCCGCCGACGCCCGTCGCCAGACTCACCGGAGCCGCCGCCTGCTGTTCGCCGTCCCGCCGGCGGTTTTCTCCGCCTAAACCACCAAGCCGGCCGAACCGGTATAACCCCGATCCGTTTTTTTTAGTTTTCGGTTTTTCTTTTTAGTCCGGTTTAGTTTTTTTAGTTAGATCTATTCAATGAACGTTCTCTGTTTAGAACTAGTTAACGAACGTTCACTTTTTAGGTTTTTCCTTTTCTGTTATTTTTTGTTAGGGACCTATCCGTGATTAAAGTTTTATAGATTAGTCCTTAGTCTTCAAACGACCACATCTTTTTACCCGTTTATCCAAATCCAACGAAAACAACGCCCACTTCTTCGTTATGATCCCCTCTATCCAGTAAAACAACTTAAACATATTTTTGAAAGTTTTAAAATTTGAATTCAAATAGATTTGTATTTGAACTTCGTTTGATCATAACTTGAGTTTTATAACTCCGATTTAGTTGATTCTTTTTGCAAATCGAAGCTCTTGACCTAAACTTTATGATAAGGCCAAATTTACATAATTTTGGTACTGTTAGAAATTATTTTATGTTGCAAGAGTTATTTGCTTGGTTTTGAAGTTTTCCGAATTGTTTTCTTTGTTCTTTCCGATCTTTTGAGTGATTGCTTATGTGTGGTTACTATTGTTTGCTTACGATAGATTGATCGGAGTGTGACGAGTAGAACTATCAAGAGTTATGAGTGCGAATCATCTTCATCAACATTGCAGGCAAGTTCACACTTTGATCATATCCCTTCCATACCCAGTTTTTATGCATTAGTTTCACCCTCAAACATTGTATGAGTAGGATTGATAGCATGTGGGTATTGGGAAGTAGTTGATGAGGTAGGAACCTATTGCCCTGCATTCAAACCTTGGGAGTTACTATTATGTTATGCTTATACTGCTATGTTATGCTCGTAGACGTGGATTGGGTTTGAGAGTATTCATGACAGATGTGAGATTGTTAATTAATGGTTCAACTTAAGGTGGCAACTTGAACACACATCTGGGTTGATTGAGGCACCTGGGTATTCCAGCGATTGCCTGTTTTTTTGGACCGCCACCCAGGCTCAAAGGGATCATGAGATTATTCATGCTAGAAACTTCCGTGTGCAGCCACAAGCTATTATGGGCTCTAGCATAGTTGATTAAGTTGTGTGAACTCTTACAGTGGTAGACTAGCAGATGTAGGGGTTGTAGGTGGTACTGTCTACCCGATCGTAAGGTGCAAACGCTTCTGAAAGACTATGTCTCAGTCATCAGTTTCTCAAACATCATGTAGTGCGAGAATCCCAACGGAGGAGATCGAGTCTTGTGGGGAAAAGTGCGCAAACCTCTGCAGAGTGTACAAACTAATCATGGTTAGCCGTGTCCCCGGTTATGGACAATCTTGAGTATCTCGTTCTTGGATTATCCTGTTGATCTCATCACATTACTTAAATAATTTGTTGGGTTGTTAATGATTACTTTTAATTGGGATTGAGAGGGGGTTTACCTTCTCAATATTTTTCAACAAACTTTGTAGTTAAATAAAATACATTCCTTTGCAGTAGGGAAAAATTGGCTTTTCGCAAAACTATAACCATAGAGCTTTCCACCAGCCATATATGCATGTAGTGATAGCATTTATCCTGTTCATTACTCTCCTGTGTTATCTTGCCAGTACATTCAATGTACTGACCCGTTTCGGGCTGCAACGTCTCATGTTGCAGGATTCTTACGACGAGTAAGTGATACGTTAGGGTTACAATTTCTACACTCAACTTTGCCGTTGGTGTTGATGGGAATCCACTGTTGGAAATATGCCCTAGTGGCAATGATAAAATGGTTATTATTGTATTTCCTTGTTCATGATAATTGTCTGTTGTTCATGCTATAATTGTATTAACTGGAAACCGTAATACATGTGTGAATACATAGACCACAACATGTCCCTAGTAAGCCTCGAGTTGACTAGCTCGTTGATCAATAGATGGTTATGGTTTCCTGACCATGGACATTGGATGTCATTGATAACGGGATCACATCATTAGGAGAATGATGTGATGGACAAGACCCAATCCTAAGCATAGCACAAGATCGTGTAGTTCGTTTGCTAGAGCTTTTCCAAATGTCAAGTATCATTTCCGTAGACCATGAGATTGTGCAACTCCCGGATACCATAGGAGTGCTTTGGGTGTGCCAAACGTCACAACGTAACTGGGTGGCTATAAAGGTGCACTACGGGTATCTCCGAAAGTGTCTGTTGGGTTGGCACGAATCGAGACTGGGATTTGTCACTCCGTATGACGGGGAGGTATCTCTGGGCCCACTCGGTAATGCATCATCATAATGAGCTCAATGTGACCAAGTGTTTGGTCACGGGATCTGTAACACCCCGCATGTATCTTGCATTATTTGTAACTCCGACTCTTGCCATTTTCAGCTAGGTGATATGTTATTCCCTCCATTGTCGGGTTTTTGTCTTTCGTTTTGTATTTTGTCATGTCATGCATTTTCATATCATGTCATCATGTGCATTGCATTCGCATACGTGTTCGTCTCATGCATCCGAGCATTTTCCCCGTTGTCCGTTTTCCAATCCGGCGCTCCTATCTCCTCCGGTGCACCCCTCTTGTTTTCTTTCGTGTGCGTGTGTCAAACTTTCTCGGAATGGACCGCGGCCTGTCAAGTGGTCTTGTTATACCACCCGGAGACTACCGGTCAAGTTTCGTTCCATTCGGAGGTCGTTTGGTACTCCAACGGTTAACCGGGCCTCCGCAATGTCCATTTGAGTGTCCAGCAAAACCCCCCTCCAAAACCAGCCCAAAGCCCACCAAACTCTCTTCCATGCTCTAGGTCGTTCGATCACGATCGTGTGGGCAAAAACCGCACCTCATTTGGAGCCTCCTAGCTCCCTCTACCTATAAATGAGTGGGCATCCCGAAAAACGAAATCTCAGACGAACCCTAACCCTCTCCCTCCGCGCCGCGCCGGACGCGTCCGCCCGCGCCGGACACGTCCGCCGTCGCGCCCCGACGAATCCGCTGTTGCCACGTGTCCCGCCGGCCTCTCCCTCCGCGCCGGCCCGCGAGCCCGCCGCGGGCCCGCCGGCCCGCATCGCCGCCTCCTCCGCGCCCGCGCGCCTCGCCGCCGCCGCCGCCGCCTTCACCGCCGGGTGCCACCGCCTCCGGCCCGCCACCCGCCATCTCCTCCGGCCGCCGCCCGCCACCACCGCCGGCGAGGAGCTCCGCCGCCGGGCCCCTCCTCCGGTCGCCGCGGCCCCCCCTCGCCTCCTCCTTCCTCCTTTCCCCGGCCCCGCCGGCGAGCTGCTCCACCGAGCCGGCGAGCTCCTGTGGCAGGTCTCGATCCAGATCCATCGGTACCCGTTGACTTTTTCTCGCCTCAAAATATCTTCCAAGTCCCTAAATTTTCTCAGCAAGTGCCTATGTTTGAGATGCGATAACTTTGTGCAAGTAGCTCCGATTCGCGCGTATAATATGTCAAATTGTTCGCCTCGTGATGCTCTTCATTTTGTTCAATTGCACCATGTTCTTTAGAGGTCATCTTGATGCCCAAATCTCCGTTGGAAGAGGGCTAGTTGCTGTTAATCTCTGGTTCTTATCAGAACTTGGAGATTTGTCATTTTTGTATCATTTATTCTGTGCATCTTTTGAGCATGAGCTCTACATGTGTTTTGAAGTATGCCATGCCATATTTCCAGTGGTGTAGTCCATGTATTTTTGTGAGCTCTGTGGTGACTAGCACAAGCATGCAAAGTAGGCCCCGTAATATTTCTGATTTCAGGGACTTGGTGATTTCTCTAAGTCTTTGTCTGCTGTAATTTTGTTGCCATGTAAACTTGGTGCTACAGAGAGATCCATGCATATTTTGGAGATGTTCAGTAAGGATGTTTTGTAGCTATAGTTGTAATTGATCCAGTCCTGCAATTGTTTGCAATTTTAGAGTACCATAGCATGACTCAATCTTGCTCTACTTTTGCTATAAAATATTTCTGGCAGATTCTTAACATGACATGCATTTTTGCCAAGCTTATTGTAGTTGATCCATACATGATATGTAATTGTTTTTGCCATGGATAGCTTCATAAACATGCCATCTTGCTGTAGGTATGCTTGGTTTGTCATGCATTGCTCTGTAGTGAGTGCATCAAGCTCACAAAGAGGCTTACATATTAATATTTCTGCCATGCTCTTTTCTGCTAAGTCTGAAACCTGATAACGAAACTTGCTATGTTTACATGCTTGCCATCATATCTTCTGGTCCTTTTTGGCTTATGGTCAGTAAGGGACTTTTGTCATGTACATTTAGTAGAACACTACCATGCCTTGTTTTGCTATGTTAAGTTCCTGTAGCATATTGATTTCGTGCTCCGAACATTGCTACCTGATGCTGATTTCTGCCATGTCCAGTTTTTCACTAAGTCTGTGAACCTGTAATCTTTTGCACTTTTGCTATGCTTGTTTGAGCTTGTTATGTTGTGAACTAGCCGTAGCTCAGTGTTCATCTTTTGTCAAGAATCTCCTGTAGATTACTACAATGTGCTTTGTTGCTATGTTGGGGTGCTGTAGCATTGTTACTTGTTGTATTTTAAGTGCTATCTTGCTGTTTATCGCAGATTAGTGTCATTCTTGTTTTGCTTGCCATTTGCAAACCGTGCATCCGATTCCGGTGATCTTTATATCGATTTTGACCGAAATCATCTCATCTTTCCAGTGGCATGCTTGGTTTTCCAAGTTACTGCCATGTTCATCATTTTCCTTCCGGAGCACGCATATGCATCGCATATCATGTCTTGCATATCATACATGTTTTGCATCATGTTGCTTGCGCATTTCTCGTTGTTGATTGTGGTTCCGTTTGTTTGTGTTCTTGTCTTGGGTAGAGCCGGGAGACGAGTTCGTGAACGAGGAACCTGTCGAGTACGCTTACGAGGATCAAGCTTTCGACAACTCTGAGAATCTTGCAGGCAAGATGACCACCCCTCGAAATCACTTCTATCTTTGCTATGCTAGTTGTTCGCTCTATTGCCATGCTCGCTACCTATCACTTGCTATATCATGTCTCCTATTTCAGCCATGTCAGCCCCTAACCATCTTTTCCTAGCAAACCGTTGTTTGGCTATGTTACCGCTTTTGCTCAGCCCCTCTTATAGCGTTGCTAGTTGCAGGTGAAGTTGAAGTTTGTTCCATGTCGGAACATGGATATGTTGGGATATCACTATATCTCTTATTTAATTAATGCATCTATATATTTTGGTAAAGGGTGGAAGGCTCGGCCTTATGCCTGGTGTTTTGTTCCACTCTTGCCGCCCTAGTTACTGTTATACCGGGATTATGTTCCTTGAGTTTGCGTTCCTTACACGGTCGGGTGATTTATGGGACCCCCTTGACAGTTCGCCTTGAATAAAACTCCTCCAGCAAGGCTCAACCTTGGTTTTACCATTTGCGACCTATACCTTTTTCCCCCGGGTTTTCTAGAGCCCGAGGGCCATCTTTATTTTAAACCCCCGGGCCAGTGCTCCTCTAAGTATTGGTCCAAACTGTCAGTCGCCGGTGGCCACCAGGGGCAACTCTGGTCTGGCCTATCGGAAGCTTGGACAATCCGGTGTGCCCTGAGAACGAGATATGTGCAGCTCCTATCGGGATTTGTCGGCACATTCGGGAGGCTTTGCTGGTCTTGTTTTACCATTGTCGAGATGTCTTGTAAACCGGGATTCCGAGACTGATCGGGTCTTTCCGGAAGAAGGTTTATCCTTCGTTGACCGTGAGAGCTTATGATGGGCTAAGTTGGGACACCCCTGCAGGGTATTATCTTTCGAAAGCCGTGCCCGCGGTTATGAGGCAGATGGGAATTTGTTAATGTCCGGTTGTAGATAACTTGTCACTTGACCCAATTAAAATACGTCAATCGCGTGTGTAGCCGTGATGGTCTCTTCTCGGCGGAGTCCGGGAAGTGAACACGGTCTGTGTTATGCATGACGTAAGTAGGTGTTCAGGATCACTTCTTGATCATTGCTAGATGACGTCCGTTCCGTTGCTTCTCTTCTCGCTCTCATTTGCGCAAGTTAGCCACCATACATGCTTTTGCCGCTGCAGCTCCACCTCTTTGCACCTCCTTGTTCTACAAGCTTAAATAGTCTTGATCTCGCGGGTGTGAGATTGTTGAGTCCCCGTGACTCACAGATACTTCCAAAACCAGTTGTAGGTGTCGACGAAGCCAGTGCAGATGATGGCGTCGATCTCAAGTGGGAGTTCGACGAGGAACGTGGTCGTTACTATGTGTCTTTTCCTGATGATCAGTAGTGGAGCCCAGTTGGGACGATCGGGGATCTAGCATTTGGGGTTGTCTTATTTTCATCTGGATTTTGACCGTACTCGGTCTATATGATTGTATTTTGGATGATGTATGAATGATAGTTATGTATTGTGTGAAGTGGCGATTGTAAGCCAACTCTTTATCCCATTCTTGTTCATTACATGGGATTGTGTGAAGATGACCCTTCTTGCGACAAAACCACTATGCGGTTATGCCTCTAAGTCGTGCCTCGACACGTGGGAGATGTAGCCGCATCGTGGGCGTTACAGGATCATGCATTACGGTACGAGTAAACTGACTTGCCGGTAACGAGATTGAACAAGGTATTGGGATACCGACGATCAAATCTCGGGCAAGTAACGTACCGATTGACAAAGGGAATTGTATACGGGATTGATTGAATCCTCGACATCGTAGTTCATCCGATGAGATCATCGTGAAACATGTGGGAGCCAACATGGGTATCCAGATCCCGCTGTTGGTTATTGACCGGAGAGTCGTCTCGGTCATGTCTGCATGTCTCCCGAACCCGTAGGGTCTACACACTTAAGGTTCGGTGACGCTAGGGTTGTAGAGATATTAGTATGCGGAAATCCGAAAGTCGTTCGGAGTCCCGGATGAGATTCCGGACGTCACGAGGAGTTCCGGAATGGTCCGGAGGTAAAGATTTATATATGGGAAGTCCTATTTTGGCCACCGGAAAATGTTTGGGATTTTTCGGTATTGTACCGGGAAGGTTCTAGAAGGTTCCGAAGTGGGGCCCACCTGCATGGGGGACCCACATGAACGTGGGTAGTGGGGGCAAGGCCCCACACCCCTGGTCAAGGCGCACCAAGATCCCACCTTAAAGGAATAAGATCATATCCCGAAGGGATAAGATCAAGATCCCTAAAAAAGGGGGATAACAATCGGTGGGGAAGGGAAATGATGGGATTTCTTTCCCCCACCTTTGCCAACGCCCCAATGGACTTGGAGGGCAAGAAACCAGCCCCCTCCACCCCTATATATAGTGGGGAGGCGCATGGGAGCAACACCCCAAGCCCTGGCGCCTCCCTCCCTCCCGTGACACCTCTTCCTCCCCGCTTGCGCTTGGCGAAGCCCTGCCGGGATCCCGCTACTTCCACCACCAGGCCATCGTGCTGCTGGATCTCCATCAACTTCTCCTCCCCCTTGCTAGATCAAGAAGGAGGAGACGTCCTCACTCCGTACGTGTGTTGAACGCGGAGGTGCCGTCCGTTCGACGCTAGGATCATCGGTGGTTTGGATCACGACGAGTACGACTCCATCAACCCCGTTCTCTTGAACGCTTCCGCTCGCGATCTACAAGGGTATGTAGATGCACTCCTCCCCTCTCGTTGCTAGCATCTCCTATATTGATCTTGGTGACACGTAGGAAAATTTTGAACTTCTGCTACGTTCCCCAACAGTGGCATCATGAGCCAGGTCTATGCGTAGATTCTATGCACGAGTAGAACACAAAGTAGTTGTGGGCGATGATTTGTTCAATTTGCTTGCCGTTACTAGTCTTATCTTGATTCGACGACATTGTGGGATGAAGCGGCCCGGACCGACCTTACACGTACTCTTACGTGAGACAGGTTCCACCGACTGACATGCACTTGATGCATAAGGTGGCTAGCGGGTGTCTATCTCTCCCACTTTAGTTGGATCAGATTCGATGAAAAGGGTCCTTATGAAGGGTAAATAGCAATTGGCATATCACCGTTGTGGCTTTTTCGTAGGTAAGAAATGTTCTTGCTAGAAACCCATAGCAGCCACGTAAAACATGCAACAACAATTAGAAGACGTCTAACTTGTTTTTGCAGGGTATGCTATGTGATGTGATATGGCCAAAAGGATGTGATGTATGAGATTGATCATGTTCTTGTGATAGGAATCACGACTTGTATGTCGATGAGTATGACAACCGGCAGGAGCCATAGGAGTTGTCTTAATTTATTGTATGACCTGCGTGTCAATGAAAACACCATGTAATTACTTTACTTTATTGCTAACCGTTAGCCATAGTAGTAGAAGTAATAGTTGGCGAGACAACTTCATGAAGACACGATGATGGAGATCATGATGATGGAGATCATGGTGTCATGCCGGTGACGAAGGTGATCATGCCGCGCCTCAAAGATGGAGATCAAAGTTGCAAGATGATATTGGCCATATCATGTCACTTTATGATTTGCATGTGATGTTTGTCATGTTTACATCTTATTTGCTTAGAACGACGGTAGCATAAATAAGATGATCCCTCACTAAAATTTCAAGAGATGTGTTCCCCCTAACTGTGCACCGTTGCGAAGGTTCGTTGTTTCGAAGCACCACGTGATGATCGGGTGTGATAGATTCTAACGTTCGCATACAACGGGTGTTGACGAGCCTAGCATGTACAGACATGGCCTCGGAACACAAGCAAAACACTTAGGTTGACTTGACGAGCCTAGCATGTACAGACATGACCTCGGAACACAAGAGACCGAAAGGTCGAACATGAGTCGTATAGTAGATACGATCAACATGGAGATGTTCACCGATGATGACTAGTCCGTCTCACGTGATGATCGGACACGGCCTAGTCGATTCGGATCATGTATCACTTAGATGACTAGAGGGATGTCTATCTAAGTGGGAGTTCATTAAATAATCAGATGAACTTAATTATCATGAACATAGTCAAAAGGTCTTTGCAAATAATGTCGTAGCTTACGCTTTAGTTCTACTAAGATATGTTCCTAGAGAAAATTTAGTTGAAAGTTGATAGTAGCAATTATGCGGACTGGGTCCGTAAACTGAGGATTGTCCTCATTGCTGCACAGAAGGCTTATGTCCTTAATGCACCGCTCGGTGTGCTGAACCTCGAGCGTCGTTTGTGGATGTTGCGAACATCTGACATACACGTTTTGATGACTACGTGATAGTTCAGTGCGTAATGTTGAACGGTTTAAAATTGTGGCACCAAAGATGGTTTTGAAACGTCGCAGAACATATGAGATGTTCCAAAGACTGAAATTGGGATTTCAGACTAGTGCCCACGTCAAGAGGTATGAGACCTCTGACAAGTTTCTTAAGCCTGCAAACTAAGGGAGAAAAGCTCAATCGTTGAGCATGTGCTCAGATTGTCTGAGTACTACAATCACTTGAATCGAGTGGGAGTTAATCTTCCAGATGAGATAGTGATGGTTCTCCATAGTCACTGCCACCAAGCTATTAGAGCTTCGTGATGAACTATAACATATCAGGGATAGACATGATGATCCTTGAGCAACTCGCGATGTTTGACACCGCGAAAGTAGAAATCAAGTAGGAGCATCAATTGTTGATGGTTAGTAAAACCACTAGTTTCTAGAAGGGCAAGGGCAAGAAGGGATACTTCATGAAACGGCAAATCAGTTGCTGCTCTAGTGAAGAAACCCAAGGTTGAACCCAAACCCGAGACTAAGTGCTTCTGAAATGAGGGGAACGGTCACTGAAGCAGAACTACCCTAGATACTTCGTAGATGAGAAGGCTGGCAAGGTCGACAGAAGTATATTGGATATACATTATATTAATGTGTACTTTACTAGTACTCCTAGTAGCACCAGGGTATTAGATACCGGTTCGGTTGCTAAGTGTTAGTAACTCGAAATAAAAGCTGCGGAATAAACGGAGACTAGCTAAAGGTGAGATGACGATATGTGTTTCCAAGGTTGATGTGATCAAGCATCGCATGCTCCCTCTACCATCGAGATTGGGGTTAAACCTGAATAATTGTTATTTGGTGTTTGCGTTAAGCATAGACATGATTGGATTATGTTTATCGCAATACGGTTATTCATTAAAGGAGAATAATGGTTACTCTGTCTATTTGAATAATACCTTCAATGGTCTTGCACCTAAAATGAATGGTTTATTGAATCTCGATCGTAGTGATACACATGTTCATGCCAAAAGATATAAGATAGTAATGATAGTACCACATACTTGTGGCACTGCCACTTGAGTCATATTGGTATAAAACGCATGAAGAAGCTCCATGTTGATGGATCTTTGGACTCACTCGTTTTTGAAAAGATTGAGACATGCGAACCATGTCTATTAGTATATATGCATGAAGAAAGTCCATACAGATGGATCATTTGGACTCACTTGATTTTGAATCACTTGAGACATGCAAATCATACCACATGGGCAAGATGACTGAAAGGCCTCGTTTTCAGTAAGATGGAACAAGAGAGCAACTTGTTGGAAGTAATACATTTGATGTGTGCAGTCCAATGAGTGCTGAGGCACGCAGTGGATATCGTTATGTTCTTACTTCACAGATGATTTGAGTAGATGCTGAGAATATTTACTTGATGAAACACAAGTCTGAATTATTGAAAGGTTCAAGTAATTTCAGAGTGAAGTTGAAGATCGTCGTGACAAGAGGATAAAATGTCTGTGATATGATCATAGAGATGAATATCTGAGTTACGAGTTTGGCACACAATTAAGAAATTGTGGAAATTGTTTCACGACTAATACCGCCTGGAACACCATATTGTGATGGTGTGTCCGAACATCATAACTGCACCCTATTGGATATGGTGCATACCATGATGTCTCTTATCGAATTACAACTATCGTTTATGGGTTAGGCATTAGAGACAACCGCATTCACTTTAAATAGGGCACCACGCAATTCCGTTGAGACGACACCGTATGAACTATGGTTTAGAGAAACCTAAGCTGTCGTCTCTTAAAAGTTTGGGGCTGCGACGCTTATGTGAAAAAGTTTCAGGCTGATAAGCTCGAACCCAAAGCGGATAAATGCATCTTCATAGAATACCCAAAACAGTTGGGTATACCTCCTATTTCAGATCTGGAAGCAAAAGTGATTGTTTCTAGAAACGGGTCCTTTCTCGAGGAAAAGTTTCTCTCGAAAGAATTGAGTGGGAGGATGGTGGAGACTTGATGAGGTCATTGAACCGTCACTTCAACTAATGTGTAGCAGGGCACAGGAAGTTGTTCCTGTGGCACCTACACCAATTGAAGTGGAAGCTTATGATAGTGATCATGAAACTTCAGATCAAGTCACTACCAAACCTCATAGGACGACAAGGATGCGTACTACTTCAGAGTGGTACGTAATCCTGTCTTGGAAGTCATGTTGCTAGACAACAATGAACCTACGAGCTATGGAGAAGCGATGGTGGGCCCGGATTCCGACGAATGGCTTGAGGCCATAAAATCCGAGAGGATCCATGTATGAAAACAAAGTATAGACTTTGAAAGAACTACTTGATGGTCGTAAGGCTGTTGGGTACAGATGGATTTTAAAAGGAAGACGGACAATGATGGTAAGTGTCACCATTAAGAAAGCTCGACTTGTCGTTAAGATGTTTTCCGACAAGTTCAAGGAGTTGACTACGATGAGACTTTCTCACTCGTAGCGATGCTAAGAGTCTGTTGGAATTATATTAGCAGTTACTGCATTATTTATGAAATCTTGCAGATAGGATGTCAAAACATTGTTTCCTCGACGATTTTCTTGAGGAAAGGTTGTATGTGATACAACCAGAAGGTTTTGTCAATCCTGAAAGATGCTAACAAGTATGCAAAGCTCCAGCAATCCTTCTAAGGACTGGAGTAAGCATCTCGGAGTTGGAATGTACGCTTTGATGAGATGATCAAAGATTTTGGGTTTATACAAAGTTTATGAGAAACTTGTATTTCCAAAGAAGTGAGTGGGAGCACTATAGAATTTTTGATGAGTATATGTTGTTAACATATTGTTGATCAGAAATGATGTAGAATTTCTGGAAAGCATCCAGGGTTATTTGAAAAGTGTTTTTTAATGGAAAACCTGGATTAAGCTACTTGAACATTGAGCATCAAGATCTATAAGGATAGATCAAAAACGCTTAATAGTACTTTCAAATGAATACATACCGTGACAGGATTTTGAAGGAGTTCAAAATAGATCAGCAAAGAAGGAGTTCTTGGCTGTGTTACAAGGTGTGAGTATTGAGTAAGACTCAAGACCTGACCACGGCAGAAGAGAGAGAAAGGACGAAGGTCGTCCCCTATGCTTTAGACGTAGGCTCTACAGTATGCTATGCTGTGTACCGCACCTGAAGTGTGCCTTGCCATGAGTTAGTCAAGGGGTACAAGAGTGATCCAGGAATGGATCACATGACAGCGGTCGAACTTATCCTTAGTATCTAGTGGACTAAGGAATTTTCTCGATTATGGAGGTGGTAAAAGAGTTCGTCGTAAAGGGTTACGTCGATGCAAACTTTGACACTAATCTGGATGATTCTGAGTAGTAAACCGGATTCGTATAGTAGAGCAGTTATTTGGAATAGTTCCAAGTGGCGCGTGGTAGCTGCATCTACAAGATGACATAGAGATTTGTAAAGCACACACGGATCTGAATGTTGCAGACCCGTTGACTAAAACCTCTCTCGTAAGCATAACATGATCAAACCCTAGAACTCATTGAGTGTTAATCACATGGTGATGTGGACTAGATTATTGACTCTAGTAAACTCTTGGGTATTAGTCACATGGCGATGTGAACTTTGGGTGTTAATCACATGGTGATGTGAACAAGATTATTGACTCTAGTGCAAGTGGGAGACTGTTGGAAATATGCCCTAGAGGCAATAATAAAATGGTTATTATTGTATTTCCTTGTTCATGATAATTGTCTGTTGTTCATGCTATAATTGTATTAACTGGAAACCGTAATACATGTGTGAATACATAGACCACAACATGTCCCTAGTAAGCCTCTAGTTGACTAGCTCGTTGATCAATAGATGGTTATGGTTTCCTGACCATGGACATTGGATGTCATTGATAACGGGATCACATCATTAGGAGAATGATGTGATGGACAAGACCCAATCCTAAGCATAGCACAAGATCGTGTAGTTCGTTTGCTAGAGCTTTTCTAATGTCAAGTATCATTTCCTTAGACCATGAGATTGTGCAACTCCCGGATACCGTAGGAATGCTTTGGGTGTACCAAACGTCACAACGTAACTGGGTGGCTATAAAGGTGCACTACAGGTATCTCCGAAAGTGTCTGTTGGGTTGGCACGAATCGAGACTGGGATTTGTCACTCCGTATGACGGAGAGGTATCTCTGGGCCCACTCGGTAATGCATCATCATAATGAGCTCAATGTGACCAAGTGTTTGGTCACGGGATCATGCATTACGGTACGAGTAAAGTGACTTGCCGGTAACGAGATTGAACAAGGTATTGGGATACCGACGATCGAATCTCGGGCAAGTAACGTACCGATTGACAAAGGGAATTGTATACGGGATTGATTGAATCCTCGACATCGTGGTTCATCCGATGAGATCATCGTGGAACATGTGGGAGCCAACATGGGTATCCAGATCCCGCTGTTGGTTATTGACCGGAGAGTCGTCTCGGTCATGTCTGCATGTCTCCCGAACCCGTAGGGTCTACACACTTAAGGTTCGGTGACGCTAGGGTTGTAGAGATATTAGTATGCGGAAATCCGAAAGTCGTTCGGAGTCCCGGATGAGATCCCGGACGTCACGAGGAGTTCCGGAATGGTCCGGAGGTAAAGATTTATATATGGGAAGTCCTATTTTGGCCACCGGAAAATGTTCGGGATTTTTCGGTATTGTACCGGGAAGGTTCTAGAAGGTTCCGAAGTGGGGCCCACCTGCATGGGGGGACCCACATGAACGTGGGTAGTGGGGGCAAGGCCCCACACCCCTGGTCAAGGCGCACCAAGATCCCACCTTAGAAGGAATAAGATCATATCCCGAAGGGATAAGATCAAGATCCCTAAAAAGGGGGATAACAATCGGTGGGGAAGGGAAATGATGGGATTTCTTTCCCCCACCTTTGCCAACGCCCCAATGGACTTGGAGGGCAAGAAACCAGCCCCCTCCACCCCTATATATAGTGGGGAGGCGCATGGGAGCAGCACCCCAAGCCCTGGCGCCTCCCTCCCTCCCGTGACACCTCTTCCTCCCCGCTTGCGCTTGGCGAAGCCCTGCCGGGATCCCGCTACTTCCACCACCACGCCGTCGTGCTGCTGTATCTCCATCAACTTCTCCTCCCCCTTGCTGGATCAAGAAGGAGGAGACGTCCCCGCTCCATACGTGTGTTGAACGCGGAGGTGCCGTCCGTTCGGCGCTAGGATCATCGGTGATTTGGATCACGACGAGTACGACTCCATCAACCCCGTTCTCTTGAACGCTTCTGCTCGCGATCTACAAGGGTATGTAGATGCACTCCTCCCCTCTCGTTGCTAGCATCTCCTAGATTGATCTTGGTGACACGTAGGAAAATTTTGAATTTCTGCTACGTTCCCCAACATCCACAACCTTGTTACTTCCGCTATTTGGATTGAGGTAATTGGTACTTACGTTATTTTATGCATGTGATTTACCTCTGTTACAAATCCTTCGAGTACTGTGTGTGTCAGCATACCGATCCAGGGATGACACTTAAGCACAGAGACTTGACCGTCTGAGGTCGGGTCGCTACAGCCTATGCCGATACCTGAATGGAAGTAGGATAAGCTTGGCATGGATTTCATTACCGGATTTCCCAGAACCCGAACGGGATATGATTCTATCTGGATAGTAATTGATTCGCTTGACCAAAGTGGCTCACTTTATCCTAGTGAAAACCACCTATACAAGTGCGAAGTTGGCCAAGATATATATGACCAGGATCGTATGTCTGCATGGAGTTCCGAGGACCATCGCATCGGATAGAGGAACACAGTTTACCTCAAAGTTTTGGAATCAGCTGCACCAGACTTTGGGTACTAGGCTAGAGTTCAGTACAACCTTTCATCCGCGGACAGATGGATAGACCGAGAGAGTCAATCAGATTCTGGAGGACATGTTGAGAGCGTGTGCACTAGATTATGGATCTAGTAGGGATGATAATCTACCTTACGCGGAGTTCTCATACAACAACAGTTACCAAGCCAGTTTGAAGATGGCCCTTTTGAAGCTTTGTATGGGAGAAGGAGCCAGACACCGTCGATGTGGGATGAAGTTGGAGACCGTCGGTTGCTTGGACCAAATGTGATCAAGGAGTCAGAAGAGAATGTTAAGTTGATTCGAGATAGACTGAAGGTAGCTCAGTCGAGGCAGAAGAGTTATGCAGACTCAAAATGCAAGGAGGTAGTCTATGAAATCGGAGACAGAGCATATCTACGTGTGCCACCTTTGCGAGGAGTTAAACAATTGGAGTTAAGGAAAAGTTAGCCCCGAGATTTAAAGGACCCTACCGAGTTTTGGAGCGTATGAGAGAAGTGGCCTACAAGTTGGAGTTACCCGAAGGACTGTCAGGAGTTCATGATGTGTTTCACGTTTCCCAGTTGAAGAGTGCCATGTAGAGATGGCCAATATTCCCCTGTAAGGACGCTTGACCCAGGAAAGGATAATGATGTTCCACGAAGTGGAGTATGGACTTCATAAGTATAAGTTTTTATCTCGGTAGGTGGGATATCCCACGAGGATGAAGAGATGAATTACTATTGAATATAAAGGAGGTATGATGTTGGAAATATGGATCAATGGAAATTCCATGACGAGTCTGAGTAATCATGTCCTAGTTTGGTTCCAATAGAAGGAAGGAACACAATACAATTGGATGGATCTAAGAATACTAGGAAGTTGGAAGTTGGAATAATGATCAGTTGTTCGATGATGAGTTCAAGGACTACAAGTGATGAGATGGGCCATAACCCACAGGCCCCAGGACCTGCCAAGAAGCAAGCACATTCTTGCTGAAGGAAAAACCCTGGAAGAGGATATACCTTTGTCGACACACGATTTTATAGGAGTTTACGCAAAACCTGAGAGTTGTGAAGGAACGATAGATGTTTGTTTGGCTTGCAGAATCCATGGATTTATCCGAACTTAGTTCGCCGACAAGAAAAATTCTGCAATGCTTGTGAGGATGACAGAGTGTTAGAATGCGAGATTCGCTAAACCATATACATGGTAATGATTTGGGTGCGGGATGGATTGATCACCATACCAACTTACTCTTATTATTCGCCTTGCTATATGGGATGGTAAATCTGAGTGACTTACCTATAGTCGAGAGACGACGGTATTAAACCTTGTTTGAACCTTAGAATGGTATAAGTATTTTCCCTTGTACAAGGCAACTCTTGTCAACCGTAGGTTATACGGTGAGGTTCAACCCAGACCCATTTCCTGCAGGAGAAACCATAAATGGTTGACCACCATGAGATATCGATAGTTGTTTAGTATTGGCGCCAGACCCATCAGCTAAGAAGACCCAGTCTCGGAATAACCTTATCAAGATGAAAGGACAGAAGAATTGAGGAAAAGGTTATGCCGCTATCGGAAGAGCCAGAGAAGGAATTTTTTCCGAGAATTTGAGAAGACCAACCCTGTCAACAAGAAGGATGAAGTATATGAGTTTTGATGGAACCGTAACCATGTTTCTAAGGGTGGTAGCACCCCAGACCCCCTGTGATGATCGACGGATTTTGAGAAGACCCCAAACCTAACCTATTTCTTGCTAGCCTCTCCGAATCTCGAGGACGAGATTCATTTTAAGGGTGGTAGGTTTGTAACATCCCAAAATTCTAAATTTTGGAATGTTATAATAAACACATAGATTGGATTGATTGACTGAAAGTGAGTGAATTCGAAATCTTTTGAAAGTTAAATGAGAGGGAATAAAAGGACTTTCCCAAACTTTCATTTTGGTTTATGATCTCCATGAATTCAAATTCTTTTCATACAAAACCCTTGAGCGAAGATGATATGACTTCTTCCATTTAATTAAATAAAAGGGTATTTGAAAATATTTGAATTTCAATTGGAAATATTTCAATTCATAAACTTCATGCAACTCAATGATTTTCATGAGAGAAGATAAAATGACTTCTTCAAAACAGATGAAATATGAGTTGGAAGTTTAAAAGGATCAAATTAAAATCCTTTTGAAAATTATTTTCAATTTGGAGTTATTTGGGTTTTATTCAAATTATTTTTCTCCAAAACTAAAATATATGGAAATTAGGGTAACATGATTCCCAACAACAGAAAATTGGAGAGAAAAAAATTTGAAATCATTTTGGTATTTTTAAAATGATTTTTATTGGATTTTATTAGAACAATAGCACTCTTTGCTTTATTCAAATTTGTGTGGATTTTATTTGACTTCACAAAAATGTCCATGTTGTTGGAAATCTTTTTCTGAAAATTTTGATATATTATATGCCTATATAATATTCTTATTTTGTTTTGTGTTATTATTTTTGTTTGTCTGAAAAAATGTTTTCAAAAAAATCACTCTGGACCGACGGACCGGGCCGGCCCACGCCAGTGCCCCGCCGTCCCCGAGCTCCCGTAGGAGTTCGTCTCCCGCACGTGAGCGCCGCCGCCAAAGTCCGACCGGACTCCGCGTCCGCTTTGCCCCTTCCGCACGCAAGAGCCGCCGCCTCTCCCTCCTATAAAGCTGCCCCTCTATCCCGCCTCGCCTCGCCTCGCATCCGAGCTGCCGCCACCGCATATCGCCGCCGCCGCCCGCGCCCAATCCGAGCCGCCGCCGCCGCTTTGGTTCGCCGCCGCCGCCTGCTGCTGCCGCTGTTACCGTCGCGGCCGCCGCACGCGCGCCGCCTCGCCTCGCCCCCGCCGCCGACGCCCGTCGCCGGACTCACCGGAGCCGCCGCCTGCCGCCCGCTGTTCGCCGTCCCGCCAGCGGTTTTCTCCGCCTAAACCACCAAGCCGGCCGAACCGGTATAACTCCGATCCGGTTTTTTTTAGTTTTTGGTTTTTCTTTTTAGGCCGGTTTAGTTTTTTTAGTTAGATCTATTCAATGAACGTTCTCTGTTTAGAACTTGTTAACGAACGTTCGCTTTTTAGGTTTTTCCTTTTCTGTTATTTTTTTGTCAGGGACCTATCTGCGATTAAAGTTTTACAAATTAGTCCTTAGTCTTCAAACGACCACATCTTTTTACCCGTTTATCCAAATCCAACAAAACCAACGCCCACTTCTTCGTTATGATCCCTTCTATCCAGTAAAACAACTTAAACATATTTTTGAAAGTTTTAAAATTTGAATTCAAATAGATTTGTATTTGAACTTCGTTTGATCATAACTTGAGTTTTATAACTCCGATTTAGTTGATTCTTTTTGCAAATCGAAGCTCTTGACCTAAACTTTCTGATAAGGCCAAATTTACATAATTTTGGTACTGTTAGAAATTGTTTTATGTTGCAAGAGTTATTTGCTTGGTTTTGAAGTTTTCCGAATTGTTTTCTTTGTTCTTTCCGATCTTTTGAGTGATTGCTTATGTCTGGTTACTATTGTTTGCTTATGATAGATTGATCGGAGTGTGACGAGTAGAACTATCAAGAGTTATGAGTGCGAATCATCTTCATCAACATTGCAGGCAAGTTCACACTTTGATCATATCCCTTCCATACCCAATTTTTATGCATTAGTTTCACCCTCAAACATTGCATGTGTAGGATTGATAACATGTGGGTATTGGGAAGTAGTTGATGAGGTAGGAACCTATTGCCCTGCATTCAAACCTTGGGATTTACTATTACGTTATGCTTATACTGTTATGCTATGCTCGTAGACGTGGATTGGGTTTGAGAGTATTCATGACAGATGTGAGATTGTTAATTAATGGTTCAACTTAAGGTGGCAACTCGAACACACATCTGGGTGGATTGAGGCACCTGGGCATTCCAGCGATTGCCTGTTTTTTTTACCGCCACCCAGGCTCAAAGGGATCATGAGATTATTCATGCTAGAAACTTCCGTGTGCAGCCACAAGCTATTATGGGCTCTAGCATAGTTGATTAAGTTGTGTGAACTCTTACAGTGGTAGACTAGCAGATGTAGGGGTTGTAGGTGGTACTGTCTACCCGATCGTAAGGTGCAAACGCTTCTGAAAGACTATGTCTCGGTCATCCGTTTCTCAAACATCATGTAGTGCGAGAATCCCAACGGAGGAGATCGAGTCTTGTGGGGAAAAGTGCGCAAACCTCTGCAGAGTGTACAAACTAATCATGGTTAGCCGTGTCCCCGGTTATGGACAATCTTGAGTATCTGGTTCTTGGATTATCCTGTTGATCTCATCACGTTACTTAAATAATTTGTTGGGTTGTTAATGATTACTTTTAATTGGTATTGAGAGGGTTTACCTTCTCAATATTTTTCAACAAACTTTGTAGTTAAATAAAATATATTCCTTTGCAGTAGGGAAAAATTGGCTTTTCACAAAACTGTAACCATAGAGCTTTCCACCAGCCATATATGCATGTAGTGATAGCATTTATCCTGTTCATTAGTCTCCTGTGTTATCTTGCCAGTACATTCAATGTACTGACCCGTTTCGGGCTGCAACGTCTTATGTTGCAGGATTCTTACGACGAGTAAGTGATACGTTAGGGTTACGATTTCTACACTCAACTTTGCCGTTGGTGTTGATGGGAATCCACAACCTTGTTACTTCCGCTATTTGGATTGAGGTAATTGGTATTTACGTTATTTTATGCATGTGATTTCCCTCTGTTATAAATCCTTCGAGTACTGTGTGTGTCAGCATACCGATCCAGGGATGACACTTAAGCACAGAGATTTGACCGTCTGAGGTCGGGTCGCTACATTAGTTTAGTAAGATGTGCCACAACAGTTTCAGATTCATAGCCATAAAAAGGATCAGATTGAACCAAAGTAATTATATCAGGATCAATAGAGAATTCATAATCCTTATCAGTAACAAAGATAGGTGAAGTAGGATAAGCAGGATCATATTTCATTCTAGCATTCAGAGTTTTTTGTTTAAGCTTAGCTAATAATTTCTTAAGATCACTTCTATCATTGCAAGCAAGAAAGTCTCTTTTAGTTTCTTCATCCATAACATAGCCCTCAGGCACAACAGGCAATTCATATTTATTGGGAGAGCCTTCATCATCACTTTCATCAATATTATCAGTTTCAATAATTTCATTCTCTCTAGCCCTAGCAAGTTGTTCATCAAGAAATTCACCAAGTGGCACAGTAGTATCAAGCATAGAAGTAGTTTCATCATAAGTATCATGCATAGCAGAAGTGGCATCATCAATAATATGCGACATATCAGAATTAATAGCAGAAGCAGGTTTAGGTGTCGCAAGCTTACTCAAAACAGAAGGTGAATCAAGTGCAGAGCTAGATGGTAGTTCCTTAACTCCCCTCGTAGTTGAGGGATAAATTTTTGTTTTCTCATCTTTCAAGTTCTTCATAGTGACCAGCAGATATAAATCCCAAGTGACTCAAAGAATAGAGCTATGCTCCCCGGCAACGGCGCCAGAAAATAGTCTTGATAACCCACAAGTAGAGGGGATTGCAACAGTTTTCGAGGGTAGAGTATTCAACCCAAATTATTGATTCGACACAAGGGGAGCCACAGAATATTCTCAAGTATTAGCAGTTGAGTTGTCAATTCAACCAGACCTGCATAACTTAGTATCTGCAGCAAAGTATTTAGTAGCAAAGTAGTATGGAAGTAACGGTAACGGTAGCAAAAGTAATATTTTTGGTTTTGTAGTGATTGTAACAGTAGCAACGGAAAAGTAAATAAGAGGAGAACAATATGTGAAAAGCTCGTAGGCATTGGATCGATGATGGAGAATTATGCCGGATGTGGTTCATCATGTAACAATCATAACATAGGGTGACACAGAACTAGCTCCAATTCATCAATGTAATGTAGGCATGTATACCGAATATAGTCATACGTGCTTATGGAAAAGAACTTGCATGACATCTTTTGTCCTACCCTCTAGTGGCAGCGGGGTCCTAGCGGAAACTAAGGGATATTAAGGCCTCCTTTTAATAGAGTACCGGACCAAAGCATTAACACATAGTGAATACATGAACTCCTCAAACTATGGTCATCACCGGGAGTGGTCCTTATTATTGTCACTTCGGGGTTGCCGGATCATAACACATAGTAGGTGACTATAGACTTGCAAGATAGGATCAAAAACTCACATATATTCATGAAAACATAATAGGTTCAGATCTGAAATCATGGCACTCGGGCCCTAGTGACAAGCACTAAGCATAGCAAAGTCATAGCAACATCAATTTCAGAACATAGTGGATACTAGGGATCAAACCCTAACAAAACTAACTCGATTACATGATAAATCTCATCCAACCCATCACCGTCTAGCAAGCCTACGATGGAATTACTCACGCACGGCGGTGAGCATCATGAAATTGGTGATGGAGGATGGTTGATGATGACGATGGCGACGAATTCCCCTCTCCGGAGCCCCGAACGGACTCCAGATCAGCCCTCCCGAGAGAGTTTAGGGCTTTGCGGCGGCTCCGTATCATAAAACGTGATGAATCTTTCTCCCTGATTTTTTTCTCCCCGAACACGAATATATGGAGTTGGAGTTGAGGTCGGTGGAGCACCAGGGGGCCCATGAGGCAGGGGGGCGCGCCCCCACCCTCGTGATAAGGGTGTGGGCCCCCTGGCCTTGATTCTTTCGCCAGTATTTTTTATTATTTCCAAAAATAATCTTCGTGGAGTTTCAGGTCATTCCGAGAACTTTTGTTTCTGCACATAAATAACACCATGGCAATTCTGCTGAAAACAGCGTCAGTCCGGGTTAGTTCCATTCAAATCATGCAAGTTAGAGTCCAAAACAAGGGCAAAAGTGTTTGGAAAAGTAGATACAACGGAGACGTACCACTGTCCTACAAACCTCTGCACTTGGAGGCCCAACAACGTCTACAAGAAGAAGGTTGTGTAGTAGACATCAAGGATCTTCAACATATACCAGGATCCTAATCACAAATCTCATCTCCTCGCAATTTACATTATTTTCCATTTACCTCTCATTTTCCTCTCCCCCACTTCACAAAAATTTGCCGTTTTATTCGCCCCTCTCTTCCATTCTCCGTTCTCTTGCTTTCCAGTCTTGATGGCTAGCTGATACGTCTCCAACGTATCTATAATTTTTTATTGTTCCATGCTATATTATATTCTGTTTTGGACATTATTGGGCTTTATTATACACTTTTATATTATTTTTGGGACTAACCTATTAACCGGAGGCCCAGCCCAGAATTGCTGTTTTTTGCCTATTTCAGAGTTTCGCAGAAAAAGAATATCAAACGGAGTCCAAACGAAATGAAACCTTCGGGAACGTGATTTTCGGAACGAACGTGATCCAGAGGACTTGGACCCTACGTCAAGACATCAACCAGGAAGGCACGAGGTAGGGGGGCGCGCCTACCCCCCCCAGGCGCGCCCTCCACCCTCGTGGGCCCCATGTTGCTCCACCGACGTACTCCATCCTCCTATATATACCTACGTACCCCCAAACTACCAGATACGGAGCCAAAAACCTAATTCCACCGCCGCAACCTTCTGTACCCGTGAGATTCCATCTTGGGGCATGTTCTGGAGCTCCGCCGGAGGGGGCATCGATCACGGAGGGCTTCTACATCAACACCATAGGCCTCTCCGATGATGTGTGAGTAGTTTACCTCAGACCTTTGGGTCCATAGTTATTAGGTAGATGGCTTCTTCTCTCTTTTTGGATCTCAATACAATGTTCTCCCCCTCTCTCGTGGAGATCTATTCGATGTAATCTTCTTTTGCGGTGTGTTTGTTGAGACCGATGAATTGTGGGTTTATGATCAAGTTTATCTATGAACAATATTTGAATCTCCTCTGAATTCTTTTATGTATGATTGGTTATCTTTGCAAGTCTCTTCGAATTATCAGTTTGGTTTGGCCTACTAGATTGATCCTTCTTGTAATGGGAGAAGTGCTTAGCTTTGGGTTCAATCTTGCGGTGTCCTTTCCCAGTGACAGTAGGGGCAGCAAGGCACGTATTGTATTGTTGCCATCGAGGATAACAAGATGGGGTTTATATCATATTGCATGAGTTTATCCCTCTACATCATGTCATCTTGCTTAAAGCGTTACTCTGTTCTTATGAACTTAATACTCTAGATGCATGCTGGATAGCGGTCGATGTGTGGAGTAATAGTAGTAGATGCAGGCAGGAGTCGGTCTACTTGTCTCAGACGTGATGCCTATATACATGATCATACCTAGATATTCTCATAACTATGCTCAATTCTATCAATTGCTCAACAGTAATTTGTTCACCCACCGTAATACTTATGCTCATGAGAGAAGCCACTAGTGAAACCTATGGCCCCCGGGTCTATTTTCCATCATATTAATCTCCCGACAACAAGCTATTTCTGGCGCCGTTTTTTATTTTGTTTTCTTTACTTTGCATCTTTATCATAAAAATACCACAAATATCATCTTATCATATCTATCAGATCTCACTCTCGTAAGTGACCGTGAAGGGATTGATAACCCCTTATTGCGTTGGTTGCGAGGATTTATTTGTTTGTGTAGGTGCGAGGGACTCGTGCGTGGCCTCCTACTGGATTGATACCTTGGTTCTAAAAAACCGAGGGAAATACTTATGCTACTTTGCTGCATCACCCTTTCCTCTTCAAGGGAAAACCAAGGCAGTGCTCAAGAGGTAGCAAGAAGGATTTCTGGCGCCGTTGCCGGGGAGTCTACGCAAAAGTCAACATACCAAGTACCCATCACACACCCTTATCTCCCGCATTACATTATTTGCCATTTGCCTCTCGTTTTCCTCTCCCCCACTTCACCCTTGCCGTTTTATTCGCCCTCTCTTTTCCGTTCGCCTTTTCCTCGCTCGCTTCTTGTTTGCTCATGTGTTGGGTTGCTTGCTTGTCACGATGGCTCTACTAGATTTGGTGATCTTCACCTTAAAAGGTTAGAAGAGATCGAAAGCAACGTCAGGAGTTTTATGGTCTTACAATTTGAGCATAATAATTTCTTTAGAAACGAGCTTAAGGAACAAAAAAGCTTTATGGGTTATATGAATAAAGAGCTCGATGATATGTCTAAAGAATTTGATGGTTTGAAATCTCAGATTGCTCATCTTGAGAAGTTAATAGCTGAAGCTTCGGATAAGCAGGCCACCTTAGTTAATAAGATGGCCGCTAAGCCGGATTTTTTTTTTATGAAAATAAAAATGAAGATCTAAAAGTTATTGATGTGTCCCCTATTAAATCTTTGTTTTGCAATATGAATCTTGATAATGATGGGACTGAATATGACCCACCTTTACCTAGAAGGCGTTCCAAAAATTCGGAGTTTTTAGACCTTGATGCTAAAATTGGTAAAAGTGGGATTGAAGAGATCAAAACTTTAGATGTTAATTAACCCACTATTTTGGATTTCAAGGAATTTAATTATGACAATTGCTCTTTGATAGATTGTATTTCCTTGTTGCAATCCGTGCTATATTCTCCACATGCTTATAGTCAACATAAAGCTTTTACTAAACATATCGTTGATGCTTTGATGCAAAATTATGAAGAAAAACTTGAGTTGGAAGTTTCTATTCCTAGAAAACTTTATGATGAGTGGGAACCTACTATTAAAATAAAAATTAGAGATCATGAATGCTATTCTTTGTGTGATTTGGGTGCTAGTGTTTCCACGATTCCAAAGACTTTGTGCGATTTGCTAGGTTTCCGTGATTTTGATGATTGCTCTTTAAACTTGCACCTTGCGGATTCTACTATTAAGAAACATATGGAAAGAATTAATGATGTTCTTATTGTTGCAAATAGGAATTATGTGCCTGTACATTTTATTGTTCTTGATATAGATTGCAATCCTTCATGTCCTATTATTCTTGGTAGACCTTTCCTTAGAACGATCGATGCAATTATTCATATGAAGGAAGGAAATATTAGATTCCAATTTCCGTTAAGGAAAGGCATGGAACATTTTCCTAGAAAGAAAATAAAATTAACTTATGAATCTATTATGAGAGCCACTTATGGATTGCCTACCAAAGATGGCAACACCTAGATCTATCCTTGCTTTTATGCCTAGCTAGGGGCGTTAAACGATAGCGCTTGTTGGGAGGCACCCAATTTTATTTTTAGTTTTTTTATTTTTGCTTCTGTTTAGGAATAAATATTTTTTCTAACCTCTGGTTAGATTTTTTTTTATGTTTTAATTAGTGTTTGTGCCAAGTTTAACCTATAGGATCTTCTTGGATGATAGTTATTTGATCTTGCTGAAAATTGCAGAAACTTTCTGTTCACGAAAATAATTGTTAAAAATCAGCCGAACGTGATAAAATATTGATTCCAATTTCTGCTGATCAATAAACAAATTGTCCAGGTCTTCCTATTTTGGATGAATTTTTGGAGTTCCAGAAGTTTGCGTTAGTCACAGATTACTACAGACTGTTCTGTTTTTGACAGATTCTGTTTTTCGTGTGTTGTTTGCTTATTTTGATGAATCTATGGCTAGTAAAATAGTTTATAAACCATAGAGAAGTTGGAATACAGTAGTTTTAACACCAATATAAATAAATGAGTTCATTACAGTACCTTAAAGTGGTGTTTTGTTTTCTTTCGCTAACGGAGCTCACGAGATTTTCTGTTAAGTTTTGTGTTGTGAAGTTTTCAAGTTTTGGGTAAAAGATTTGATGGATTATGGAACAAGGAGTGGCAAGAGCCTAAGCTTGGGGATGCCCAAGGCACCCCAAGATAATCTAAGGACACTAAAAAGCCAAAGCTTGGGGATGCCCCGGAAGGCATCCCCTCTTTCGTCTACTTCCATCGGTAACTTTACTTGGAGCTATATTTTTATTCACCACCTGATATGTGTTTTGCTTGGAGCGTCTTGTATGATTTGATTCTTTGTTTTTTAGTTTGCCACAATCATCTTTGCTGTACACACCTTTTGAGAGAGACACACATGATTCAGAATTTATTAGAATACTCTATGCGCTTCGCTTATATCTTTTGAGCTATATAGTTTTTGCTCTAGCACTTCACTTATATCTTTTAGAGCACGGTGGTGGATTAGTTTTATAGAAACTATTATTCTCTCATGCTTCACTTATACTATTTTGAGAGTCTTAAACCACATGGTAATTTGCTTAAATAATCCTAATATGCTAGGTATTCAAGACTAGTAAAAACTTTCTTATGAGTGTGTTGAATACTAAGAGAAGTTTGATGCTTGATGATTGTTTTGAGATATGGAGGTAGTGATATTAAAGTTGTGCTAGTTGAGTAGTTGTGAATTTGAGAAATACTTGTGTTGAAGTTTGCAAGTCCCGTAGCATGCACGTATGGTAAACGTTATGTAACAAATTTGAAACATGAGGTGTTCTTTGATTGTCCTCCTTATGAGTGGCGGTCGGGGACGAGCGATGGTCTTTTCCTACCAATCTATCCCCCTAGGAGCATGCGCGTAGTGCTTGGTTTTTGATGACTTGTAGATTTTTGCAATAAGTATGCGAGTTCTTTTTGACTAATGTTGAGTCCATGGATTATACGCACTCTCACCTTTCCATCATTGCTAGCCTCTTCGGTACCGTGCATTGCCCTTTCTCACATTGAGAGTTGGTGCAAACTTCGCCAGTGCATCCAAACCCCGTGATATGATACGCTCTTTCACACATAAACCTCCTTATATCTTCCTCAAAACAGCCACCATACCTACCTATTATGGCATTTCCATAGCCATTCCGAGATATATTGCCATGCAACTTTCCACCGTTCCATTTATCATGACACGTTCATCATTGTCATATTGCTTTGCATGATCATGTATTTGACATAGTATTTGTGGCAAAGCCACCATTCATAATTCTTTCATACATGTCACTCTTGATTCATTGCATATCCCGGTACACCGCTGGAGGTATTCATATAGAGTCATACTTTGTTCTAGTATCGAGTTGTAATCATTGAGTTGTAAATAAATAGAAGCGTGATGATCATCATTTTCTAGAGCATTGTCCCAAGTGAGGAAAAAAAGGCCATAAAAAAAAGAAGAAGGCCCAAAAAAATGAGAGAAAAAGAGAGAAGGAACAATGTTACTATCCTTTTTACCACACTTGTGCTTCAAAGTAGCACCATAATCTTCATGATAGAGAGTCTCTTGTTTTGTCACTTTCATATACTAGTGGGAATTTGTCATTATAGAACTTGGCTTGTATATTCCAACAATGGGCTTCCTCAAATGCCCTAGGTCTTCGTGAGCAAGCAAGTTGGATGCACACCCACTTAGTTTCTTTTGTTGAGATTTCATGCATTTATAGCTCTAGTGCATCCGTTGCATGGCAATCCCTACTCCTTGCATTAACATCAATCGATGGGCATCTCCATAGCTCATTGATTAGCCTCGTTGATGTGAGACTTTCTCCTTTTTTGTCTTCTCCACATAACCCCCATCATTATATTCTATTCCACCCATAGTGCTATATCCATGGCTCACGCTCATGTATTGCGTGAAGGTTGAAAAAGTTTGAGATTACTAAAGTATGAAACAATTGCTTGGCTTGTCATCGGGGTTGTGCATGATGAGAGCATTCTTGTGTGACGGAAGTGGAGCAAGACTAAACTATATGATTTTTTAGGGATGAACTTTATTTGGCCATGTTATTTTGAGAGGACATAATTGCTTAGTTAGTATGCTTGAAGTATTATTACTTTTATGTCAATATTGAACTTTTATCTTGAATCTTTCGGATCTGAATATTCATACCACAATTAAGAAGAATTACATTGAAATTATGCCAAGTAGCATTCCACATCAAAACTTATGTTTTTATCATTTACCTACTCGAGGACGAGTAGGAATTAAGCTTGGGGATGCTTGATACGTCTCCAACGTATCTATAATTTTTTATTGTTCCCAGTGACAGATGTATCAGATCTCTATAAAAAATACCAAAAATATTTATCTTATTATCTCTATCAGATCTCACTTTTGCAAGTGGTCGTGAAGGGATTGACAACCCCTTTATCGCGTTGGTTGTAAGGTTCTTATTTGTTTGTGTAGGTACGAGGCGACTTTCATGTAGTCTCCTACTGGATTGATACCTTGGTTCTCAAAAACTGAGGAAAATACTCACCCTTTCCTCTTCAAGGGAAAAACCAACGCAAGCTCAAGAGGTAGCAAGAAGGATTTCTGGCGCCGTTGCCGAGGAGATCTACGCCAAGTCAAGTCAAGATTTGATCTCCGAGCGCCATTGCTGGTGCAGTTGCCAAGTCAAGTCAAGACATACCAAGTACCCATCACAAACTCTTATCCCTCGCATTACATTATTTGCCATTTGCCTCTCGTTTTCCTCTCCCCCACTTCACCTTTGCCATTTTATTCGCCCTCTTTTTTGTCCGTCCGTTTCTTTTCGCTTGCTTCTTGTGTGCTTGTGTGTTGGATCGATTGTCACGATGGCTCAAGACAATACTAAATTATGTGACTTTTCCAATACCAACAACAATGATTTTCTTAGCACTCCGATTGCTCCTATTACCGATGTTGGATCTTGTGAAATTAATGCTGCCTTGTTGAATCTTGTCATGAAAGATCAATTCTCTGGCCTTCCTAGTGAAGATGCCGCTACCCATCTAAACAACTTTGTTGATTTGTGTGATATGCAAAAGAAGAAAGATGTGGATAATGATATTGTTAAATTGAAGCTATTTCTGTTTTCGCTTAGAGATCGTACACCTAAAAATAGTATTGATTCATGGAATAAGTGCAAAGATGCTTTTATCTCTAAGTTTTTTCCTCCCGCTAAAATCATCTGTCTTAGAAACGATATTATGAATTTTAAGCAACTTGATCATGAGCATGTTGCACAAGCTTGGGAGAGGATGAAATTAATGATACGTAATTGCCCTACACACGGTTCGAATTTATGGATGATTATACAAAAAAATTATGCCAGATTGAATTTTGCTTCTAGAAATCTTTTAGATTCGGCTGCGGGAGCCACTTTTATGGAAATCACTTTAGGAGAAGCTACTAAACTCCTAGATAATATTATGGTTAATTATTCTCAATGGCACACCGAAAGATCTACTAGTAAAAAGGTTCATGCGATAGAAGAGATTAATGTTTTGAGTGGAAAGATGGATGAACTTATGAAATTGTTTGCTAATAAGAGTCTTCTTCTGATCCTAATGATATGCCTTTGTCTGCTTTGATTGAGAATAATAATGAATCTATGGATGTGAATTTTGTTGGTAGGAACAATTTTGGTAACAACGCGTATAGAGGAAACTTTAATCCTAAGCCGTTTCCTAGTAATTCCTCTAATAATTATGGTAATCCCTACAACAACTCTTGTGGAAATTTTAATAAGATGCCCTCTGATTTTGAGACTAGTGTTAAAGAATTTATGGTTTTGCAAAAGATTTCCAATGCTTTGCTTGAAGAAAAATTGCCTAAGATTGATGAGTTGGCTAGGAACGTGGATAGAATTTCTCTTGATGTTGATTCTTTGAAACTTAGATCTATTCCACCTAAGCATGGTATCAATGAGTCTCCCAAAGCCATGAGAATTTCCATTGATGAGTGCAAAGAAAGAACCGCTAGGATGCGTGCTAAAAAAGATTGCTTTGTGAGAGTGTGTTCTTCTAGTTTTCATGATAATAAGGATGAATATCTAAAAGTGATTGATGTGTCTCCTATTAAATCTTTGTTTTACAATATGAATCTTGATAATGATGGGACTGGAGATGAGTCAACTTTAGTTAGAAGGCATCCCAATGATTCAGAGTTTTTAGATCTTGATGCAAACATTGGTAAAAGTGGGATTGAAGAGGCCAAAACTTTACATAGCAATGAACCCACTATTTTGGATTTCAAGGAATTTAATTATGATAATTGCTCTTTAATAGATTGTATTTCCTTGTTGCAATCCGTGTTAAATTTCCTCATGCTTATAGTCAAAATAAAGCTTTTACCAAACATATCGTTGATGCTTTAATGCAATCCTATGGAAAAGCTTGAATTAGAAGTTTCTATCTCTCGAAAACTTTATGATGAGTGGGAACCTACTATTAAAATTAAGATTAAAGATCATGAATGCTATGCTTTGTGTGATCTGGGTGCTAGTGTTTCCACGATTCCGAAAGCTTTGTGTGATGTGCTAGGTTTCCGTGAATTTGATGATTGTTCTTTAAACTTGCATCTTGCGGATTCCACCATTAAGAAACCTATGGGAAGAATTAATGATGTTCTTATTGTTGTATATAGGAATTATGTGCCCATAGATTTCGTTGTTCTTGACATAGATTGCAATCCTACATGTCCTATTATTCTTGGTAGACCTTTCCTTAGAACGATTGGTGCAATTATTGATATGAAAGAAGGAAATATTAGATTCCAATTTCCATTAAGGAAAGGCATGGAACACTTTCCTAGGAAGAAAATTAAATTATCTTATGAATCTATTAGAGAGCCACTTACGGATTGCATACCAAAGATGATAATACCTAGATCTATTCTTGCCTTTATGCCTAGCTAGGGGCGTTAAACGATAGCGCTTGTTGGGAGGCAACCCAATTTTATTTTTGTTTCTTGCTTTTTGGTTCTGTTTAGTAATAAATATTTGATCTAGCCTCTGGTTAGATCTGTTTTATGTTTTAATTAGTGTTTGTGCCAAGTGAAACCTATAGGATCTTCCTGGATGATAGTTATTTGATCTTGCTGAAAAAGTCAGAAACTTTCTGCGCACGGAAACAATTGTTAAAAATCACCAGAACGTGATAAAATACTGATTCCAATTGCACTAGATCAATAAACATATTATCTAGGTCGTCCCATTTTAGTAGATTTTTATGAGTTACAGAAGTTTGCATTAGATACAGATTACTACAGACTGTTCTGTTTTTGACAGATTCTGTTTTTCGTGTGTTGTTTGCTTATTTTGATGAATCTATGGCTAGTATCAGAGGTTATGAACCATAGAGAAGTTGGAATATAGTAGGTTTAACACCAATATAAATAAAGAATGATTTCATTACAGTACCTTAAAGTGGTGGTTTGTTTTATTTCGCTAACGGAGCTCATGAGATTTTCTGTTGAGTTTTGTGTTATGAAGTTTTCAAATTTTTGGGTAAAGATTTGATGGATTATGGAATAAGAAGTGGCAAGAGCCTAAGCTTGGGGATGCCCAAGGCACCCCAAGGTAAAATTCAAGTACAACCAAAAGCCTAAGCTTGGGAATGCCCCGGAAGGCATCCCCTCTTTCGTCTCCGTCCATCGGTAACTTTACTTGATGCTATATTTTTATTCACCACATGATATGTGTTTTGCTTGGAGCGTCTTGTATGATTTGAGTCTTTGCTTTTTAGTTTACCATAATCATCCTTGCTGTACACACCTTTTGGTAGAGACACACATGAATCGGAATTTATTAGAATACTCTATGTGCTTCACTTATATCTTCTGAGCTAGATAATTTTGCTCTAGTGCTTCGCTTATATCTTTTAGAGCACGGTGGTGGTTTTATTTTATAGAAATTGTTGATCTCTCATGCTTCACTTATATTATTTTGAGAGTCCTTTACAACAGCATGGTAATTTGCTTTGGCTATAAAATTGGTCCTAATATAATAGGCATCCAATTTGGATATAATAAAAACTTTCATAAAAAGTGCATTGAATACTATGAGAAGTTTGATACTTGATGATTGTTTTGAGATATGGAGATGGTAATATTCGAGTCATGCTAGTTGAGTAGTTGTGAATTTGAGAAATACTTGTGTTGAAGTTTGCATGTCCCGTAGCATGCACGTATGGTAAATGTTGTGTAACAAATTTGAAGCATGAGGTGTTCTTTGATTTTCATCCTTATGAGTGGCGGTCGGGGACGAGCGATGGTCTTTTCCTACCAATCTATCCCCCTAGGAGCATGCGCGTAATGCTTGGTTTTTGATGACTTGTAGATTTTTGCAATAAGTATGTGAGTTCTTTATGACTAATGTTGAGTCCATGGATTATACGCACTCTCACCTTTCCATCATTGCTAGCCTCTTCGATACCGTGCATTGCCCTTTCTCACCTTGAGAGTTGGTGCAAACTTCGCCGGTACATCCAACCCCCGTGATATGATACGCTCTATCACACATAAACCTCCTTATATCTTCCTCAAAACAGCCACCATACCTACCTATTATGGCATTTCCATAGCCATTCCGAGATATATTGCCATGCAACTTTCCACCGTTTCATTTACTATGACACGCTTCATCATTGTCATATTGCCTTGCATGATCATGTAGTTGACATCGTATTTGTGGCAAATCCACCATGCATAATTTATCATACATGTCACTCTTGATTCATTGCCCATCCCAGTATACCGTCGGAGGCATTCATATAGAGTCATATTTTGTTCTAAGTATCGGGTTGTAATCATTGAGTTGTAAATAAATAGAAGTGCGATGATCATCATTAATAGAGCATTGTCCCAAATAAAAAGAAGAAGAGAAAAAAAAAGAAAAAAGGCCAAAAAAAGGAAAGGTCAAAAAAAGAGAAAAGAAATAAAAAGGGACAATGCTACTATCCTTTTTTCCCACACTTGTGCTTCAAAGTAGCACCATGATCTTTATGATAGAGAGTCTCTTGTTTTATCACTTTCATATACTAGTGGGAATTTTTCATTATAGAACTTGGCTTGTATATTCCAACAATGGGCTTTCTCAAATGTCCTAGGTCTTCGTGAGCAAGGAAGTTGGATGCACACCCACTTAGTTTCTTTTGTTGAGCTTTCGTACATTTATAGCTCTAGTGCATCCGTTGCATGGCAATCCCTATTCCTTGCATTCACATCAATTGATGGGCATCTCCCTAGCCCGTTGATTAGCCGCGTCAATGTGAGACTTTCTCCTTTTTTGTATTCTCCACATAACCCCCATCATTATATTCTATTCCACCCATAGTGCTATATCCATGGCTCACGCTCATATATTGCGTGAAGGTTGGAAAAGTTTGAGATTACTAAAGTATGAAACAATTGCTTGGCTTTTCATCGGGGTTGTGCATGATGAGAGCATTCTTGTGTGACGAAAATGGAGCATGACCAAACTATATGATTTTGTAGGCATGAACTTTCTTTGGCCATGTTATTTTGAGAAGACATAATTGCTTAGTTAGTATGCTTGAAGTATTATTATTTTTATGTCAATATTAAACTTTTGTCTTGAATCTTTCGGATCTGAACATTCATGCCACAATAAAGAAAATTACATTGAAAATTATGCTAGGTAGCATTCCACATCAAAAATTCTGTTTTTATCATTTACCTACTGGAGGACGAGCAGGAATTAAGCTTGGGGATGCTTGATACGTCTCCAACGTATCTATAAATTTTTATTGTTCCATGCTATTATATTATCTGTTTTGGATGTTTAATGGGCTTTATTATACACTTTTATATTGTTTTTGGGACTAACCTATTGACCGAAGGCCCAGTGCAAATTGTTGTTTTTTGCCTATTTCAGTGTTTCGCAGAAAAGGAATATCAAACGGAATCCAAACGGAATGAAACCTTCGGGAGAGTGATTTTTGGAACAAACGTGATCCAGGGGACTTGGAGTGGACGTCAAGAAAGAAGCGAGGAGGTCACGAGGTAGGGAGGCGCGCCTGCCCCCCTGGGCGCGCCCCACCCTCATGGGCCCCTCGCAGCTCCGTCGACCTACTTCTTCCTCCTATATATATCCATATACCCTGAAAACATCCAGGAGCACCACGAAACCCTATTTCCACCGCCGCAACCTTCTGTACCCGTGAGATCCCGTCTTGGGGCCTTTTCCGGCGCTCCGCCGGAGGGGGAATCGATCACGGAGAGCTTCTACATCAACACCATAGCCTCTCCGATGATGTGTGAGTAGTTTACCACAGACCTTCGGGTCCATAGTTATTAGCTAGATGGCTTCTTCTCTCTCTTTGGATCTCAATACAAAGTTCTCCTCGATCTTCTTGGAGATCTATTCGATGTAACTCTTTTTGTGGTGTGTTTGTCGAGATCCGATGAATTGTGGGTTTATGATCAAGATTATCTATGAACAATATTTGAATCTCCTCTGAATTCTTTTATGTATGATTTGTTATCTTTGCAAGTCTCTTTGAATTATCAGTTTGGTTTGGCCTACTAGATTGATCTTTCCTGCAATGGGAGAAGTGCTTAGCTTTGGGTTCAATCTTGCGTTGCTCGATCCCAGTGACAGAAAGGGAAACGACACGTATTGTATTGTTGCCATCGAGGATAAAAAGATGGGGTTTATATCATATTGCTTGAGTTTATCCCTCTACATCATGTCATCTTGCCTAATGCGTTACTCTGTTCTTATGAACTTAATACTCTAGATGCATGCTGGATAGTGGTCGATGTGTGGAGTAATAGTAGTAGATGCAGAATCGTTTCGATCTACTTGTCGCGGACATGATGCCTATATACATGATCATGCCTAGATATTCTCATAACTATGCACTTTTCTATCAATTGCTCGACAGTAATTTGTTCACCCACCGTAATACTTATGATATCTTGAGAGAAGCCACTAGTGAAACCTATGGCCCCCGGGTCTATTCTCCATCATATAAGTTTCCAATCTATTTTACTTTGCAATCTTTACTTTCAATCTTTATCATAAAAAATACCAAAAATATTTATCTTATTATCTCTATCAGATCTCACTTTTGCAAGTGGCCGTGAAGGGATTGACAACCCCTTTATCGTGTTGGTTGCAAGGTTCTTATTTGTTTGTGTAGGTACGAGGCGACTTGCGTGTAGTCTCCTACTGGATTGATACCTTGGTTCTCAAAAACTGAGGGAAACACTTACGCTACTTTGCTGCATCACCCTTTCCTATTCAAGGGAAAAACCAACGCAAGCTCAAGAGAAAGAGGTGAACCTCGGTTGGGGGGGCATGCATTCATAGATTCGGATTCCCTTCGTGCCGACACGAGGGAGGGGGGCTGCTAGCTACTTCGCACTTTGCTAGGGTGAACCTCGTTCGGGAGGGGCATCCATTCATAACTTAGGATTCCCTTCGTGCCGACACGAGGGAGAGGGGGCTGCTAGCTACTTCGCACTTTGCTAGGGTGAACCTCGGTTGGGGGGCATGCATTCATAGCTTAGGATTCCCTTCGTGCTGACACGAGGGAGGGGGGGCTGCTAGCTACTTCGCACTTTGCTAGGTGAATGAACCTCGGTTGGGGGGCATGCATTCATAGCTTAGGATTCCCTTCGTGCCGACACGAGGGAGGGGGGGCTGCTAGCTACTTCGCACTTTGCTAGGTGAACCTCGGTTGGGGGGGCATGCATTCATAGCTTAGGATTCCCTTCGTGCCGACACGAGGGGGGTGGGGGCAAGCAATACCGTGCGCTTTGCGAGAGAGGTGCCACATCGAAGTTGCATTTGGTATTTGAAAATCAAACCACCCTTTTGATACATAAATTTGGTCCACATGCAAGTGTGTTCGTGTTCTGACCCTCTCCCGTGTCATTTTTTGCCAAATTTATGAACATTAGACAAGTCGGATGACACAACAGACATGGTTCACTCAAACTAACCGTGTGCCATGCCGGTGCACCTGTCACGCACACATCCGCACAGTACATTGGGCTCCACGAGGCTCCCGCTCTCAAAAATATCTGCCCGCCTCGAGGGTTTTTCTGTTTCATAACACACGGTTGTTATCTCCGGACCGTGTGCGATGCTTCTTGTTCCCAATCCCGCCTGCATCCCTAGAAAATATCTACCCGCCTCGTGGGTTTTTTGTTTCATAACACACAGTTGTTATCTCCGGACCGTGTGCAATGTTTCTTGTTCCCAATCCCGCCTGCATCCCTAGAAAATATCTGCCCGTCTCGAGGGTTTTTCTGTTTCATAACACACGGTTGTTTTCTTCGGACCGTGTGCGATGCACTATCATCAAAATTTTCAATAGCCCGGCATTTCACTCCCACGTAGTAAAATTTTCAGTACCCGCGTCATTTCCTCAAACACCCCGCGGCCCCCTCCACACACACACACACACACCAAAACCTCCTCGGGCATGCACGCACACACACACACGCACACCCCTTCCCTCGCTCGAAACCCTATAATAGTGAACCGTTTGTGATGGGCCGCACATCGTAACCGTAGCACCACAGAATACCGACTGCGATGGCAATGCGAGCAGAAACGAGTAGGAGTACTATAGGGGCCCTATCCCCGACGGTTTCTGGGTCGTGTGGGAAGAACCCCCTATCGCCCACACTCACTTGACGACGGTTCCAAATGTCGTCGCGGAAAGGGGTTAAAAACCGTTTGTTTAGGACTGACGCGT
Organism: Triticum aestivum; assembly: GCF_018294505.1. NCBI lineage: Eukaryota > Viridiplantae > Streptophyta > Magnoliopsida > Poales > Poaceae > Triticum > Triticum aestivum. The sequence goes on from NC_057814.1 coordinate 148,196,127, forward strand.
ACCAGTGCAAGAAACTCAGAAAGATTGTTAGGATAAAGAAATTAGCGACGAAAAACAACAAGATCTTTGTCTGCACAATGAAGAAGACATCAATTTACTACATGGTGGTACTAACTATTATACCTTGCCTTTTTATTCCTTTGCCCCATTTCCAATATAGAGAAGATATTTATGCACATCCTTGTTTTCAGGCCTTTCCAAAGTAGTTCACTGATGATTACCTCTCAAACCACCTGTATGGTCAGGAGGCGAGGAAGGTATTCATACAACACCCACGGCTCAATTTTGAAGTGTTCCTGAAGAGAACGAAGGATGGACGGTCAATCATCCACAGGCAGTGGCCTAAAGTTACAAAGACCTTCAACATCAATGAAGGCTCAATATTCGCCTTTTGCTTCAACAGTTTTCCAGATGAGATACATATGTCTATGTATCATCTATGATGCTAATTTCGAATGGTTATAGATGTTGCATGTGAAACTTGGTGCTGGTGTAGTTGTGTAATGGGGTAGCTGAGTGCTGAAGCTATATGATGTTGTACTCTCATGTATTTCAATTATGAAAATGAAATATATTTTGGGCTTAATATGAAATGTCAATTAGATTAATAAATGGATTATTAATAATCAGATAATTAGCCTGCTAATTGGGTTTTTCTATTGCAAACGGTTATTGAGAAAACACCGTGTGTAATGCATTCAATAACGCACACAGTTTTTAGGAATAAACCATGTTAGATTAATGAACAATCACACACGACATCCTCTTGAAAACTGTTTGCGTTAGGCCACCTGGCACAAATGTTTACCACATAAAAATTGTGTGTGATGGACAGCCTTTGCCACACAGTTTCTTCTACGCACCGTGTGTGATGCATTCAATAACGCAAACGATAAAATTGTTAATATCGTGTGCAATGGCAACACTATCACAAACGATTTAACGGGGAAAATTGTGTGTGATGTACCTATGAACGGAAACGTTTTCCTTGGAGCGACTGTGTGGGATGTACATACGAACGAAAACGTTTAGCGGGGACTGACTGTGTGGGATGTACTTGCGACCGGAAACAATTTTGCCTGTATACTTGTATTTTTTAGCTCTACTGTATGTATTTCCGTATTTGAGGGCTCGTCGGTCTCACACGACCTCATTTTGCCGAGCGTGTGTGCCAGGAGGGAATATCCTCGACGGTTTCTGGGTCGTGTGGGAAGGACCCCCTTATCGCCGTCACTCACTAGGCGACGGTTCCGAATGCCGTCGCGGAAAGGGGTTAAAAACCGTTTGTATAGCACCTCGCTGTACTGGTGTTAGTGTCATCATCCAAGGAACATAAATTTGCATTTTACATACATGTCCATGTGAGGAAGAACATTTATCAAAAATGTAGAAAGGGACCAAAACTTGATTGTCATAATCCTAAATAATGACATCCCACATTTAGGAAGATAAAAATCCCTTTGCCACTCAAATTTACCAACTCACATTAGAGCCACATAAATAAAATGAACCCATATAATGGTACCTTCATAATATTAGAGTAGTCCTTGCCAGGAGGAAAATACTCTTCCAAATGGCAACACCTTCACTCCTAAGCTAATGGAGATCAATCTAGAGTAGCTAAATCCATCAGATCTCCTAACACTGTCGGTTGAAGAATTGGCTCATAGACATATGTAGAGTTACCCACTGCAACTTCAAGGAATTTTCCTTGTTCAAAGAAGCCAGGGGGAATACATGCACTTGAAGAGCCATTAGATGAATTAGAATCACTTTCTTCCCTTGTCATATTTGGGAGCATAGAATATCATAGGAGCTCAGAATTGTGGATGAGTTGACACTTTGACTTTACGACTTAAGCATTGGAGGAAGCAATCAACTCTCAATATCCAATAACTCATGACTCAGAGAAATTTCAGATATCATATGGTCCTTCATAGTTTCTTTGTAGGGCAGTTGACTAAGGTCCAGTCGGATTAGAAATGACCAAATCAGAGGGCGGAACAGTAGCTTGCACATGGGCAACAGATGGGGCAAGTTGGATTGCAAGAATAGGTACAGAAAGCACACCAACATTGAGAGAAGTTCCTCGGACAACTGATGTAGGAGTTGGCTTTTCAATATTAGCAGAGACATCATTAATCACAATGATACTAGTATTAATGGGCAGGTCACTACTACCTTCAACAAACATCATGCTGAAAGAAAAGACTCATGTCAAACTCATGATCATTAACCACAGTAGGTGCCAACCTATTAAAATTTAGAGCCATATCTGGTCAAGCTCAGGCATATGAGCAACCAAAGGTAATGGGCCAAAATTCATAGGCCCATCAAGGAGTATCATCTCTGGGCCAAGAGAAGCCAAATTCAAATCCAATGCGAGTTGAGCTACAAGTCCAGACCACCCAAAAAACTAGTTGTACTTGAATTACCAGAGATATTTAAAGAGAGAATGAGCCCATTATTATCTTCTAATTCATGTTGTGGATTTTTGATTGACTTCAATATCTAGTAGTCGGTCATGGAGTTCTAAAAATTCCTCATGCTGAATTTTAATATGAATCAGTTGTTGCCGATGTGGCATAGCCCAATGCCCCTAGTCAGGATCTTCCTCTATATTCATTTGGCCATGTGCATCTTGAGGTTTAGCAGCAGGTGCAACACGTGGATCATTCCAGGGAAAATGACCAATAATATGATTTTCCTTGTTTGGGTGAAACTGTTCCTGATCAGGCAATGGATGGCAATTTACATTTAGAGGAATTGTGCCCTCATGTTGTGCCCCCCTCAAAGGAGGTTTTGCTGCAAAAATGTAACAAGAACATATTACGACCTTCCCCCTCTCAAGCCATGTGATTTGGACTGCACCACTATGCTTTACATAAATATCTTTAAGTCATCCACTCTTATTTTGATGATGATACCAACTTTTGTGCTCCCCCTTTTATCACAAACTAACATCTTTACAAAGCTTCTAATATCATTAAAAATATAAAATTTCTAAGATCATCATGAAACCCTACAAGTATGAGCCAAGCTTCTCTATTGAGCAGAAACTTTCTCCAATTTAAACCCTAATCATGTTTTCAAAAACAATAGCAACATCGTCATAACTAAGTGGACTATTACCAACCAACTCATCTGTGTCAAAAATCGATTCGAGACTGACAAATGCTTGCCCATGGGGACAAGAGGTGACCTCCTTAAACCCTAATATGTCGAAATCTCTTAAGAATTCAGTAATGATCTCTCTCATATTTATGAAATGAACCTCACCTTGGGCATAGGAACAAATGTTACAATGGCAAGGTCTTCATTTGCAAGATGAATGTGTGGAAAGATTACCCTAACTCGGGGAAGCCGAGCGTCAACCTCAATCGCTTGATGCCCCAGCGACAGGAAGGGCGTCGGATCGAAGGGGAACGATGTAGTCGGTTCCGGCATACAATGGTCTTCAACATTGTTTGGAGCAGAGATTGGGAAAAGGAGGAATTGAGCAAGGAAGCTGAAGAGGCCACCTTTCTATGTTCTTTAGCTGCCCCGCTGACATCATCCCGAGAACCGCCAATGTTGATGATGATCCAGGGGAGATCACAACCTTCTGTACCAATGAGACTAATTAGGCTGATGACGTGAAATTTGAGTTGTAGTGGTTCCCACCTATGATTTGGGATGAGTGGAGGATTAGGAAGTCTAGGCTCGGAGGGGCAAGAGCATGCCACATGGCCCAACCCTTGGAGGCCCTACATCAAATCTTGTTAGTGCACGCAGGACGAAAGTGGCAAACACCTGACGGAGAACACAAAATGTTTGCCCATTGCGAGGCCTTGGGCTCGACCCATAAGAAGTTATAGCCTGCTTCTTAGACTTTTGAAATTCCTGAGATCCCACCCATGAATGATCCCTGAAGGTCTCTTCTGTTGCACCCCCCCCCCCCCCCCTGAAAATTCAAGGCCTTGGAAAACTAAATTTTGGTGCTTGCTTGGAAGAGGATTCTTCGGACGAACTCGGTCATAAAAAAATGAGGAGATCTAACAACATTTGCAAAAGATTTACCTTGGTCTTTTGAACGAGTGACCATGGTCCAATTCATCTTGTTCTTTGCAATATAATCCAAACTCCTTGGGAGAATTCATGCCTCCTTTGCCCCTAAGCCAGAATTGCAGATTGATTTTTTCATTAGCAATATTACCGCCATTATAATAGGAAACCCACATCTCTAGATGAAACAATGAATTTGAATGACCAATATTGAACATGAGAAAGTTTGAACCTGGCTGCATTTCGCCAAATCAAGATTAAAGAATAAGCGCAACTGATTCAACATTCAAATGGATCCTTGACCTCGAGACTTCAGCCACCAAGAGAAATTCATGAAGATTATGACCATCAAGAAAATTGACTGGAACTCCAAAGTTCTTCCAAATCATCGCTTCAAAATCTAGCTTTGGTTGAATTGGAGATCGTAAAACGCCATGCGGTGACGGGAAGGAAGGACAGTAATATGGTGCCTGACATGGTTGGAGTGGCCAACATCGGTTCTGTTTTTTTGGGCGGGGGGGGGGGGGGGGGGGGGGGGGGGGGGAGATGGCCACCAACGACGGTAGGTTGGAGGAGGAGGGGGGGTGATCTTTGCATGTATTTTAATTTAGCGAGAGCCAACCTTGAAAATAAATCTATGTTTCTTCAGTGCAACATAGTCATAGGCGCCAATCGAGTAAGTCACACGCCATTAGAAGGTGTTCTGACATGCGCTCTTTGACATGATTTGTCAGTGAACATAACTTCCAATGACAAAATATCACTTAGAAACCAAGTTCGGTGAAAACCGATGAAAACCACATGAAAACTGTAAGTTTTGGGAAAATCTAAAAAAATGGAATCTTAAGATGATGTTTTATTAGCATGTGAAATTCCCAAGTTCAAAAACATTACCATTTACAAACAAAATCAGCATTGAATAGTGTCAAATAGTAAACATCACTTAATAATTGCTGAATTTGTTTTTTATAGCTCGTAAATGGTAATGTGTTTGAACTTGGAATTTCGCATGGCAAGCTCTTCACATCTCTTTTTTTTCTTCAGATTTTTAAAATTTTCAAACATGGTTTTTATGAAATTTTCTTTGAAACTTGGTTTCCATCTGATATTCTCTCACTTATAATAAGGTGGGAGAGAATATCTGAAACTTGGTTTCCATGTGATATTCTCTCACTTATAATAAGGTGGGAGAGAATATCTGCTGCTCCCAGCGGTAAGGCGTTTCCATGCTCACATGTCTAAAAATGCAATTTCAAATGTTTCAAAAATTCTGAAAAAATGTGAATGTTCCCAAGACATCTGTCCATGACCTTTGAAAAATTTAGATCCAGACTCAAAATACACAATGCTCTATAAATATATAAAGACTACAGCAAAAATTACATTATTCACGTCAAGATTTTTCTTTTTTGTTTCTCAATGTGCATTTGGATTATCTAAATTGCTAGGGGTTATTTTCCCGAATAAGGCGGTATCTACTTTCACCAAGACGATTTTCTGCATATGTTTCGGGTATACTTACCAATAATCATTACACGAACACGCCCCATCCCTGAAATGGTGGAACCGGTTCCTGTCCCTCACCACGATCTCCCGCTCAAACACGCGAGATATCAATTTGGTCGCCTCATGGCAGTCTCCGCAAACCCGCAGGTTCTTCGTGACGCGCATCGTGTCACCTGGCCTGGTGCGCAGCAGCCCGAACGCGATGGCCAGCTTCTCGCTGTGATACAGCAGCGACGCCTCCTTCGCTTCCTCCGCGACGTCGTGCAGCACGTCGCTGGTGTCCGGCGCGTAGCCCTCCAGCCCGATCTTCCTCATCATGTCCTTCGCCATGGCGAATATCTCCTTCTCCTCGGGATGGCGCAGGGTCCCGCACTGGAACTCGCAGACCTCGCTGTCGATTTCGATCACGGACCGCCCCGCCTCCTTGCTCACGTTGCGCTCGTCCATCAGCTGCCGGACCCTGGCCACGTCTCCCCATCGGCCGGCGCTGGCCAGAAGGTTGGCCAGCAGCACGTACCGCCCGCTGTTCTGGGGATCCAGCTCGATGACACGCCATCCGATCGCCTCGCCTAGATCGAGGTCCCTGTGGATCTTGCATGCTCCGAAGAGTGCTCCGAGGACACCAATGTCAGGCTCCATTGGCATGTCGTCGATCACCTTCTTGGCTTCGTCCAGCAGCCCTGCCCTCCCGAACAGGTCGACCATACAGCCATAATGCTCCATCTTGGGCTCAATACCGTATCTCTGCACGATGTAGTCGAAGTAGTGGCGACCGCCGCTGACATTGCCGGTGTGGGCGCAGGCAGTGAGGACGTTCACCAGCGTGACATCATCGGGCGCCACATCTTCCCTCTCCATCTGGTGGAACAGCTCAATGGCTTCCTTGCACCTCCCGTGCACCGCCAACCCACCGATCATACAGTTCCACGACGTGAGCCCCTTCGTCGGCAGCCCCTGGAATACGCGCCATGCCTCCTCGACAGACCCACACTTGCAGTACATGTCGACCACCGCTGTAGCTAGCTTCTCATCCATCTGTATCCCGCTCTGCTCCACCCACCGGTGCACCTCCCTCCCACGGGCCAGCGCGCCAGCACCGGTGCACGCCACCACCGCGCTCGCCGCGACAAACCCATTCCCCTCTAGCCCCGTCACCCGCATTTGGTCGAACACCTCCAGCGCGTCCAAGAACCGCCCAGCCTTGACATACCCGGAGATCATCGCGTTCCAGGAAATAAGGTTTCTCTCGGGCATTCCGTCGAACAGCTCCCGCGCGTCGTCCACGTGGCCCAGCCTGCACAGCCCGCCCACCATGGTGGTCCACGACACGACGTCGAGGACCGCCGACGAGCCGCCGCCGACGAAGAGGCGGAAGGCGAGGTCCGCGCGCCCGTTGGCGTGGTAGGCGGCGAGGAGCGCGTTGAAGGAGTGCGCGTGGGAGTGGAAGTTGAGCTTGAGGAGGAGCGCGTGGAGCTGGACGGCGAGCGGGAGCGGCGCGGCGGGGAGGATGCGGGGCAGGGTGAAGTGGTCGGGGCGCAGGGGCAGGGAGAGCATGAGGGAGAGGAGCGCCGCGGCGTGGCGCGGCGGGAGGGAGGCGAAGAGCGGGTTGAAGAGCGCCGGGTGCGGGTCCGGGTGGTGCGCCAGGAGGCGCGCGGCGTAGGGGAGGCCGGCCGGGTCGCGCGCGAGGAAGGCGAGGAGGCGGCGCGCGTGGGCGGGGTGGGAGGCGAGGCCGAGGCGGACGAGCTGCGAGTGGTGCTGCTTCAGCTCGTAGATGGTGGTGATGGGGATGGGGGTCACGCTGGGGGCGGACATTGCCGGGGCTCAGATGAAGAGGGGGTGACCCGATGGCCGGGGAGAGCAGCTCCCGCGCTTCTGGTGGATAAGACACGACACGAGCGATGCTATTCCCACGCACTACAAGTTCTACAAAAACAAAAAAGTTACGCACTGGTTTATTAGTGCCATCATATTTTGGATCCAATTTTGATCACATATTTAAATAACAAAATATTAATGCATATTATTAAAATTTATATTGTTGAATTCGTATTTAAATATTGTTTTCAATGCTATTATTTTACTATATATACTACTCCTTTCGTAAAGAAATATAGGAGCTTTTAGATCACTAAAGTAGTGATCTAAACACTCTTATATTTATTTACAGAGAAAGTATATTTTTATTAGTTGATTCATGGTTAAAATATGACATAAAATAGGAGGAGAGCTAGTAAATTGGGACGAAGGTAGTGGTTTATTAAGACGGTTAACAAGAATCAAGGGGTACTTACCAGGCCGAATCAACCTAGTACGTAAATATTTTGTAGAAGCCGTAGGTAAGAATATGATTTTCGGATAAGATACCGTGGCTGCCTTTGATAGATCTAGAAACTACGAGTATGTTTTCACTCAAATATACAAAGCTTGTATTTTCGTTCTCTTACCTAAAGTTCAAATGTTTTCTCTTAGAAACATTACACCCAATAAGAGTCATACAAGACGCGGCCGCTACCTATAGCCACGTCATCTTTTTTTACTATGCCGAAGTAAGAAAGTAACAAAGCGAATGGGATAGGAAAATGCGATGGGGAGAGAAAAACGTGTTCACACCTACCGCCCTGAGATAACGCCTCCACCGAGTAAAAGTTCCTTACCCACGAAGCCAACCCGTCCCATTCTGCTCGTCTCTGCATCTCCCTCCTCCATGACCGTGGCCACTAGCTACCCCTTGCCTCTTCCCTTTCCGCTCCTCTTGTGGACGGTGAAGGAGAGAGCGACGGGGCACGAGTATCCTCACCACAGTATAAACGGAACACCCACCTTCTTAGTTGTGGCTAACTAACGGCTCGGCAAATTTGTGGCGGCGACGACCGCCCATGCTCCTCTTCCTCCGCTTTCTCGGAACCGTGGCCTCCTCTTTGATCAAGCTCGTCGTCTTCCACAAGGTACGACTCGCCCCGTCCTGGCCTAGCGACCTCCCAGATTCCCTCACCTCACGCCCTCAATCCATTGATTTATTAGGGCGGCGTCAACGCAGGAGGCTCTGGGTGGCCGTGGCGGCTGCGAGGAGGTAGCCTATGGAGTCTGGCGACCGGACAAGGGCAAGGGTGCTGATCCCCCCTACCCCCAATCCCGATGGGGCCACCATCGACCAGATCTTCAGCACGCCAGGTTCGCCCACTCTTTCCCTTTCCGCAACACTTGGATCCCTATTTTCTTCCCCGTTCTCTTTTACATCGAAATATCAACTGATGATGAACAAATTAATGTGTCGATGCATCTTGTTAGTTAGTAGTATTACTGATGGTGGCATTATTTTACCCTTGTCTATTAGATCAGAAATAGTTAGGAAATAAGCACATGTATCTCATATTTGGAAACAGTGGCAATGACTTCATCCATTAATTCGTGCACACAATCATGTTCCACTATGATGATTGAAGTTCAATTGGTAATCCTGTGGAAGCTAACTCATTGATTTACAAGGATGGAAGATCTATGATTTGATGGACGTAGTTAGCAAACAATTGGATTTCATGTAAGTTTCTTCGTCCTATATTCACTCGAATATTGTTACTGAACTGTGTCTCAGAGGTTCATTAGTAGAGTTGTCCTAGACTCCTAGTCATGAATTATTGAAATGGGTGCTTATGTCCTCAACTATCCGGGAGAATAGTTGTTGGATATCAAAATTTACATTATAGAAAGCACTTTTGGTATTATTTGTTTGTTCTCGATTTTCATTTAATATAAAGCCCTTGATTTTAATACAACAAGGATCTAGAGAAAATTTATCATTGGTCAATGGCGTGATGCTGAGTTTGCATAATTATATTCACGAGGTTCACAACTCTCGTCATCTCTTATCATTTTTCTATCTCGCTGTCTAATGCGTTGGTGAGACTCTAATTAGATGCATTAGTGATTTTCTTTTGAAGCATCATTATTGATGCCCACCACGATTTGTCAAAATGACGTGTTGAATGCGCCATGTGTATTAGTAATGCCTCTTTTGATGTTCACCTAGAGTAATTCCATTGAGTTACATCTTTGAACTTTCCCAAATTTCTCCTTCGCTTATTTTATGAATTTTCTATTGATTCAACTCTCTGTTGCATAATAGTTTTTGTAAAATGGTTTGCACAGACTTTGATTGAGCAAAAAATACACACACCATTATCGTCATGTCAATCAAACTGTAATTGAGGGAATGGTAGCAAAGGAGATGTTCCACAAGCACTAACAAACCATCGAGCAGACAAATCGACAAGTAAGTTTATTTGGCAACGCAATGATGTTATGTCAACTAGGGGTATATTAGGAGGATCTTATGAGTGATGCTTATTTTCATTTTGAGTAGTTAATTACACTTTCCATGGGTGCTTTGATTGCTTGACAGTTGTACTTAAAAACTCACATATTCTAATGGGCATGTCATTATCGTCAATGGCGGTGTCGGGACAGGTAGTAAGATATATAGATCTTGATTTTCATGAGCTATAAATCTCTGATCCTAAGCCTTTAGCTGCTGTCAATTTGTGGAATTTATGACAATACCCTTTTTCCTGTGCACTGTTTGAGTGTCCGTTCTCATATGTTTGCCTCGCATAAGCAGTTGCGCTAGTAGATCAGGAAATATGATGGGTTGGTAGAAGCTCACTAACTGGCTGAAATTTGTGCAATTCTTCCTATTCTACTTTCCCTTTTTTTGGAAGGTCCAGCAATAGCTGACCTTCATTGATCATTAGCAGAGAGCAGCGGCAGAATGTGACAAGGTGGTTGAAAGAACATGCGGTGCCCCCATGTTTGGTTTTGGTAATTGATGACAATCTCTATGGACTAATGGTTGCCTTGAGTTATATTTGAAGGATTTGTCCATAGGCATTTCTTGAAGTTCATGTGTTGGTTTCAAGGAGTTTATGTGGTGACCAAGGTGTTATTAAGGAATTATCCAAAGATTGGTCATGTGAGAGTTGAGCTTATTGCAAGCATGTCTTGGAGAAGAAGATTGTGTGATCATTCATGTATATCTTCAAGACATCATCCAAATGAAGAGAGTTGAAAAGATTCAAGGTTGATCAAGACTAAGTCAAGAGTGAATCAACTTGATCAACTCACAAAGCGTAGAAGATGTACCGAGAGGGATCAAGCGATCCCGTGGTGTGGTAAGCATTGTCAATTACGCTTCGTGTACTAACCCATGATCTTCGTGAGAGTTCTTTGTGGGGTTAGGTTGCGGTGTGCAAGTTCAAGTGAAGCATCATGAAGAGATCAAATGCTTGAAGCTTGCCGTCCATTGTGGTGACAATGGACTTGTGAAGATGTTGCGGTGTGCAAGTTCAAGTGAAGCATCATGAAGAGATCAAATGCTTGAAGCTTGCCGTCCATTGTGGTGACAATGGACTTGTGAAGATGTGCGGAAGAGTGGCTCACCCATAGTGGAGTATGGGGGAGCAATCAACTAGTCTTCATCGAGCCAACGCAACAGAGAAAGGTGGTCCAACTTGAGGGAGTCAAGATCGTCATCATCTAGCTCAAGTGGACCATGTGCAAGGCAAAGGTTTGCCCTTGATAGGTTTTCTATTTTACCGGTCTCATGATGGTAGTTGGGAGACCGTGTTATAGGATCGATTGCCGTACTATCAAGGGGGGCTCTCGATGAGTAGCTTGATCATATAATTCGTAGAGAGCTCAAACCATTGCATCCTTGCATCATCTTTCTTGGTTCTTGTTTGTTTTTTCTCTTTGTGAGTTTTGGAGCTTATGGTCATCTTGATGACAAGCTCGAATTCATCGAAAGCGGAGTTCACTTGCATCTTCTATGATGTTTTCGATGTTGGAAGGTTATGCCGGTTCTTCTCGGTTGGAGGTTTCACTCCTCTATTTTGATGCTACTCGTCGTCTTGTATCCAACAAGCTTGAGTTTGCTCAATTCGGAGCTCATATGCAGAAGTTATGGCAGTTTTGGTTTCCCGTGGAGTATACTTGTTTTCGTGGAAGTGGCTTTAGGATGGTCCCAGCGGTAGTACCGCGGTACCCAGCGGTAGTACCGCTTAGGGGTCATAAGCGGCAATACCGCTCCGCAGCGGTAGTACCGCTGGTGGGTCCTCAGCAGTAGTACCGCTACGGTACCAGGCCCCTACCACGTCGACTCGAGGGGTCATTTTTCGTGTCGGATAGTGCGGTACTTCGCAGCGGCAGTACCGCTCACGAGCGGTAGTACTGCCCAACCACCGCGGCAGTACCGCTCGGGTCTGTCTCTCTCCTGCCCTCCAGACTCCACGGTAGTACCGCCCGGGGGAGCGGTAGTACCGCTGTGATCAGCGGTAGTACCGCTGCCTCCTGCGGTAGTACCGCCCTCTGCGGGGCTGTTTTGGGGGTAACGGTTGGATTGTTCCCCCCACTATATAAGGGGGTCTTCTTCCCCATTCTACCTTATCTCTTGAGCTCGTGTTCTTCCCCCATTGTTGACCTTCTTCAAGCTTGCTAACTCTCAATCCCTCCATGGATTCTTGCTAGTTTTTGAGGGAAAAGAGAGAGGAGATCTAGATCCACATTTCCACCAATCACTTTCTCCTCTATGTGAGGGGAACCCCTTGGATCTAGATCTTGGAGTTCTTGGTGTTCTCCTTCTTGTTCTTCCTCTCTTTTTCCTCCCTAGCATTAGTTGCTTTGGTGGGATTTGAGAGAGAAGGACTTGGGCACTCCGTGTGCCCTTGCCATTGCATTTGGTGCATCGGTTTGAGTTCTCCACGGTGATACGTGGAAGTTACAAGTTGAGAAGCTTATTACTCTTGGGTGCTTGGTGCCCTTGAGCTTGTTCCTCTTGGGTGCTTCTTGGGCGCCCTAGACGGTTGGTGGTGTTCGTAGCTCAATCATTGTGGTGTAAAGCTCCGGGCAAGCGTCGGGGTCTCCAATTAGGTTGTGGAGATCGCCCCGAGCAATTTGACGGGTACCGGTGACCACCCCCAAGGGTTGCCAAAGTGTACGAGTTCGGTGACCGCCCCCAAGGGTTGCCATTTGTACGGGTTCGGTGACCGCCCTCAAGGGTCCCTTAGTGGAATCACGGCATCTTGCATTGTGCGAGGGCGTGAGGAGATTACGTGGCCCTAGTGGCTTCTTGGGGAGCATTGTGCCTCCACACTGCTCCAAACGGAGATTAGCATCCGCAAGGGTGTGAACTTCGGGATACATCGTCGTTTCCGCGTGCCTCGGTTATCTCTTACCCAAACCGTTTACTTATGCACTTTACTTTGTGATAGCCATATTGTTTCTTGTCATATACCTTGCTATCACTTAGTTGTTTATCTTGCTTAGCAAAAGTTGTTGGTGCACATAGGTGAGCCTAGTTGTTGTAGGTTTTGTGCTTGTCAAATTAACCGCTAGGTTTATTCCGCATTTGTTCAAGCCTAAACCATAATTATTTTAAAGCGCCTATTCACCCCCCTTCTAGGCGACATCCACGATCTTTCAGTGGTGATCTATGGATCAAAGAAGAAACCAAAAAGAAAGTAGAAAAACTAGATGCCCAAAGGCAAAACCTGTTGGGGAACGTAGTAATTTCAAAAAAAATCCTACGCGCATGCAAGATCAAGGCGATGCATAGCAACGAGAGGGGAGAGTGTTGTCCACGTACCCTCGTAGACCGTAAGCGGAAGCGTTATGACAACGTGGTTGATGTAGTCGTATGTCTTCACGATCAACCGATCCTAGTACCGAAAGTACGACACCTCCGCGATCTGCACACGTTCGGCTCGGTGACGTCCCACGAACTCACGATCCAGCAGAGTGTCGAGGGAGAGCTTCGTTAGTACGACGGCGTGATGACGGTGATGATGAAGCTACCGGTGCAGGGCTTCTTCTACGCACTGCAATGATATGACCGAGGTGGATTATGGTGGAGGGGGGCACCGCACACGGCTAAGAGATCAATGATCAACTTGTGTGTTCTAGGGTGCCCCTGCCCCCGTATATAAAGGAGCAAGGGGGGAGGCCGGCCGGCCCTTGGGGCGTGCCAAGGAGGGGAGGAGTCCTGCTCCTAGTAGGAGTAGGACTCCCCCTTTCCTAGTCCAACTAGGAGGAGGAAGGGGGGAGGAAGGAGAGGGAGAGAGGGAGGGAAAGAGGGGGCGCCGCCCCCCTCCTTGTCCAATTCGGACTCCCAAGGGGGGGCGGCCAGCCCTATGGCCCCTCCTCTCTCTCTCACAAGGCCCATGTTGGCCCATTAGTTCCCCCGGGGGTTCCGATAACCCCCCGGCACTCCGATAATTATCCGGTGACCCCCGGAACTCATCTGGTGTCCGAATATAGTCATCCAATATATCAATCGTTATGTCTCGACCATTTCGAGACTCGTCGTCATGTCCGTGATCACATCCGGGACTCCGAACTATCTTCGGTACATCAAAACACATAAACTCATAATACTGATTGTCACCAAACGTTAAGCATGCGGACCCTACGGGTTCGAGAACTATGTAGACATGACCGAGACACGTCTCCGGTCAATAACCAATAGCAGAACCTGGATGTTCATATTGGCTCCCACATATTCTACGAAGATCTTTATAGGTCAAACTGCATAACAACATACGTTATTCCCTTTGTCATCGTTATGTTACTTGCCTGAGATTCGATCATCGGTATCTCAATACCTAGTTCAATCTCTTTACTGGCAAGTCTCTTTACTCGTTCCGTAATGCATCATCCCGCAACTAACTCATTATTCACATTGCTTGCGAGGCTTATAGTGATGTGCATTACCGAGAGGGCCCAGAGATACCTCTCTGACAATCGGAGTGACAAATCCTAATCTCGATCTATGCCAACTCAACAAGTACCATCCGAGACACCTGTAGAGCACCTTTATAATCACCGAGTTACGTTGTGAGATTTGGTAGCACACAAAGTGTTCCTCCGGTATTCGGGAGTTGCATAATCTCATAGTCATAGGAACATGTATAAGTCATGAAGAAAGCAATGGCAACATACTAAACGATCAAGTGCTAAGCTAACGGAATGGGTCAAGTCAATCACATCATTCTCTAATGATGTGATCCCGTTAATCAAATGACAACTCATGTCTATGGCTAGGAAACTTAACCATCTTTGATTCAACGAGCTAGTCAAGTAGAGGCATACTAGTGACACTCTGTTTGTCTATGTATTCACACATGTACTAAGTTTCCGGTTAATACAATTCTAGGATGAATAATAAGCATTTATCATGATATAAGAAAATATAAATAACAACTTTATTATTGCCTCTAGGGCATATTTCCTTCAGTCTCCCACTTGCACTAGAGTCAATAATCTAGATTACACAGTAATGATTCTAACACCCATGGAGTCTTGGTGCTGATCATATTTTGCTCGTGAGAGAGGCTTAGTCAACGGGTCTGCAACATTCAGATCTGTATGTATCTTGCAAATCTATATGTCTCCCTCCTTGACTTGATCGCGGATGGAATTGAAGCGTCTCTTGATGTGCTTGGTTCTCTTGTGAAATCTGGGTTCCTTTGCCAAGGCAATTGCACCAGTATTGTCACAAAAGATTTTCATTGGACCCGATGCACTAGGTATGACACCTAGATCGGATATGAACTCCTTCATCTAGACTCCTTCATTTGCTGCTTCCGAAGCAACTATGTACTCCGTTTCACACGTAGATCCCGCCACGACGCTTTGTTTAGAACTGCACCAATTGACAGCTCCACCGTTCAATATAAACACGTATCCGGTTTGTGACATAGAGTCATACGGATCAGTGTCAAAGCTTGCATCGACGTAACCATTTACGACGAGCTCTTTGTCACCTCCATAAACGAGAAACATATCCTTAGTCCTTGTCAGGTATTTCAGGATGTTCTTGACCGCTGTCCAGTGATCCACTCCTGGATTACTTTGGTACCTCCCTGCTAAACTGATAGCAAGGCACACATCAGGTCTGGTACACAGCATTGCATACATGATAGAGCCTATGGGTGAAGCATAGGGAACACCTTTCATTTTCTCTCTATCTTCTGTAGTGGTCGGACATTGAGTATGAATCAACTTCACACCTTGTAACACAGGCAAGAACCCTTTCTTTGCTTGATCCATTTTGAACTTTTTCAAAACTTTATCAAGGTATGTGCTTTGTGAAAGTCCAATTAAGCATCTTGATCTATCTTTATAGATCTTGATGCCCAATATATAAGCAGCTTCACCGAGGTCTTTCATTGAAAGACTCTTGTTCAAGTATCCTTTATGCTATCCAGAAATTCTATATCATTTCCAATCAACAATATGTCATCCACATATAATATTAGAAATTCTACAGAGCTCCCACTCACTTTCTTGTAAATACAGGCTTCTCCAAAAGTCTGTATAAAACCATATGCTTTGATCACACTATCAAAACGTTTATTCCAACTCGGAGATGCTTGCACCAGTCCATAAATGGATCGCTGGAGCTTGCACACTTTGTTAGCATCCTTTGGATCGATAAAACCTTCAGGTTGCATCATATACAACTCTTCTTCCAGAAATCTATTCAGGAATACAGTCTTTACATCCATTTGCCAAATTTCATAATCATAAAATGCAGCAATTGCTAACATGATTCAGACGGATTTAAGCATCGCTATGGGCGAGAAGGTCTCATCGTAGTCAACTCCTTGAACTTGTTGAAAACCTTTCACAACAAGTCGAGCTTTGTAGACAGTAACATTACCGTCAGCGTCAGTCTTCTTCTTGAAGATCCATTTATTCTCGATGGCTTGCCGATCATCGGGCAAGTCAACCAAAGTCCACACTTTGTTCTCATACATGGATCCCATCTCAGATTTCATGGCCTCAAGCCATTTCGCGGAATCTGGGCTCATCATCGCTTCCTCATAGTTCGTAGGTTCGTCATGGTCAAGTAACATGACTTCCAGAACAGGATTACCGTACCACTCTGGTGCGGATCTTACTCTGGTTGACCTACGAGGTTCAGTAGTAACTTGATCTGAAGTTACATGATCATCATCATTAGCTTCCTCACTAATTGGTGTAGGAGTCACAGGAACAGATTTCTGTGATGAACTACTTTCCAATAAGGGAGCAGGTACAGTTACCTCATCAGTTCTACTTTCCTCCCACTCACTTCTTTCGAGAGAAACTCCTTCTCTAGAAAGGATCCATTCTTAGCAACGAATGTCTTGCCTACGGATCTGTGATAGAAGGTGTTCCCAACAGTCTCCTTTGGGTATCCTATGAAGACACATTTCTCCGATTTGGGTTCGAGGTTATCAGGTTGAAGCTTTTTCACATAAGCATCGTAGCCCCAAACTTTAATCAACGACAACTTTGGTTTCTTGCCAAACCACAGTTCATAAGGTGTCGTCTCAACGGATTTAGATGGTGCCCTATTTAACGCGAATGCAGTCGTCTCTAAAGCATAACCCCAAAACGATAGTGGTAAATCAGTAAGAGACATCATAGATCGTACCATATCTAGTAAAGTATGATTACGACGTTCGGACACACCATTACGCTGTGGTGTTCTGGGTGGCGTGAGTTGCAAAACTATTCCGTATTGTTTCAAATGAAGACCAAACTCGTAACTCAAATATTCTCCTCCACGGTCAGATCATAGAAACTTTATTTTCTTGTTACGATGATTTTCCACTTCACTCTGAAATTCTTTGAACTTTTCAAATGTTTCAGACTTATGTTTCATCAAGTAGATATACCCATATCTGCTCAAATCATCTGTGAAGGTGACAAAATAACGATACCCGCCGCGAGCCTCAACATTCATTGGACCACATACATCGGTATGTATGATTTCCAACAAATCTGTTGCTCGCTCCATTGTTCCGGAGAACGGAGTTTTAGTCATCTTGCCCATGAGGCATGGTTCGCAAGTACCAAGAGATTCATAATCAAGTGATTCCAAAAGTCCATCAGAATGGATTTTCTTCATGCGCTTTACACCAATATGACCCAAACGGCAATGCCACAAATAAGTTGCACTATCATTATCAACTCTGCATCTTTTGGCTTCAATATTATGAATATGTGTGTCACTACTATCGAGATTCAACAAAAATAGACCACTCTTCAAGGGTGCATGACCATAAAAGATATTACTCATATAAATATAACAACCATTATTCTCTGATTTAAATGAATAACCGTCTCGCATCAAACAAGATCCAGATATAATGTTCATGCTTAACGCTGTCACCAAATAACAATTATTCAGGTCTAAAACTAATCCCGAAGGTAGATGTAGAGGTAGCGTGCCAACCGCGATTACATCGACTTTGGAACCATTTCCCACACGCATCGTCACCTCGTCCTTAGCCAATCTTCGCTTAATCCGTAGTCCCTGTTTCGAGTTGCAAATATTAGCAATAGAACCAGTATCAAATACCCAGGTGCTACTGCGAGCATTAGTAAGGTACACATCAATAACATGTATATCACATATACCTTTGTTCACCTTACCATCCTTCTTATCCGCCAAATACTTGGGGTAGTTCCGCTTCCAGTGACCAGTCCCTTTGAAGTAGAAGCACTCAGTCTCAGGCTTAGGTCCAGACTTGGGCTTCTTCACTTGAGCAGCAACTTGCTTGCCGTTCTTCTTAAAGTTCCCCTTCTTCCCTTTGCCCTTTTTCTTGAAATTGGTGGTCTTGTTTACCATCAACACTTGATGCTCCTTCTTGATTTCTACCTCCGCGGCCTTTAGCATTGCGAAGAGCTCGGGAATTGTCTTATCCATCCCTTGCATGTTATAGTTCATCACGAAGCTCTTGTAGCTTGGTGGCAGTGATTGAAGAATTCTGTCAATGACACTATCATCAGGAAGATTAACTCCCAGTTGAATCAAGTGATTGTTATACCCAGATATTTTGAGTATATGCTCACTGATAGAACTATTCTCCTCCATCTTGCAGCTGTAGAACTTATTGGAGACTTCATATCTCTCAATTCGGGCATTTTCTTGAAATATTAACTTCAACTCCTTGAACATCTCATATGCTCCATGACGTTCAAAACGTCGTTGATGTCCCGGTTCTAAGCCGTAAAGAATGGCACACTGAACTATTGAGTAGTCATGAGCTTTGCTCTGCCAAGCGTTCATAACATCTGGCGTTGCTCCTGCAGCAGATTTGGCACCTAGCGGTGCTTTCAGGACGTAATTCTTCTGTGCAGCAATGAGGATAATCCTCAAGTTATGGACCCAGTCCGTGTAGTTGCTACCATCATCTTTCAACTTAGCTTTCTCTAGGAACGCATTAAAATTCAACGGAACAACAGCATGGGCCATCTATCTACAACAACATAGACATGCAAAGTACTATCAGGTACTAAGTTTATGATAAATTAAAGTTCAATTAATCATATTACTAAAGAACTCCCACTTAGATATACATCCCTCTAATCATCTAAGTGATCACGTGATCCATATCAACTAAACCATGTCCGATCATCACGTGAGATGCAGTAGTTTTCAATGGTAAATATCACTATGTTGATCATATCTACTATATGATTCACGCTCGACCTTTCGGTCTCAGTGTTCCGAGGCCATATGTGCATATGCTAGCCTCGTCAGGTTTAACCCGAGTATTATGCGTGTGCAAAACTGGCTTGCACCCGCTGTATGTGAACATAGAGCTTATCACACCCGATCATCACCTGGTGTCTCGGCACGACGAACTTTCGCAACGGTGCATACTCAGGGAGAACACTTGTACCTTGAAATTTAGTGAGAGATCATCTTATAATGCTACCGTCGAAGCAAAATAAGATGCATAAAGGATAAACATCACATGCAATCAATATAAGTGATATGATATGGCCATCATCATCTTGTGCCTTTGATCTCCATCTCCAAAGCACCGTCATGATCACCATCGTCACTGGTGACGGTGTCCTGGACTAGGGGGTACTCACCACGTCGTCTCCCGATTAGTTAGATTGGGCCGAGGACCCCCATGGCCGTTTACTCATGGGCCAGTTCGGACATCCGATGTATACACGAGGAAGATTTCACAAGACTTGGTGATCAAGAAAAGGACTCCTCTCCACTGGCGTATTCGACTAGGACTCTTGTTATCATAGGCCTCTGGTACATTATATAAGCTGAGGCCAGGCTAGTCGTTAGATTATTATGACATTACTCATCATACCCTTAGGTCTTAGACCACAACATATGATCTCGAGGTAGGTCAACTCTTGTAACCCTATATTCATCAAGATCAATCAAGCAGGAAGTAGGGTATTACCTCGATTGAGAGGGCCCGAACCTGGGTAAAACATCGTGTCCCCTGTCTCTTGTTACCCATCGATCCATGATGCACAGCTTGAGACCCCATACCTGAAGGAAATATGCCCTAGAGGCAATAATAAAGTTATTATTTATTTCCTTATATCATGATAAATGTTTATTATTCATGCTAGAATTGTATTAACTGGAAACTTGATACATGTGTGAATACATAGACAAACAGAGTGTCACTAGTATGCCTCTACTTGACTAGCTCATTGATCAAAGATGGTTATGTTTCCTAGCCATAGACATGAGTTGTCATTTGATTAATGGGATCACATCATTAGGAGAATGATGTGATTGACTTGACCCATTCCGTTAGCTTAGCACTCGATCATTTAGTATGTTGCTATTGCTTTCTTCATGACTTATACATGTTCCTATGACTATGAGATTATGCAACTCCCGTTTACCGGAGGAACACTTCGTGTGCTACCAAACGTCACAACGTAACTGGGTGATTATAAAGGTGCTCTACAGGTGTCTCCAAAGGTACTTGTTGGGTTGGCGTATTTTGAGATTAGGATTTGTCACTCCGATTGTCGGAGAGGTATCTCTGGGCCCACTCAGTAATACACATCACTATAAGCCTTGCAAGCATTGTGACTAATGAGTTAGTTGCGGGATGATGTATTACGGAACGAGTAAAGAGACTTGCCGGTAACGAGATTGAACTAGGTATCGAGATACCGACGATCGAATCTCGGGCAAGTAACATACCGATGACAAAGGGAACAACGTATGTTGTTATGCGGTCTGACCGATAAAGATCTTCGTAGAATATGTGGGAACCAATATGAGCATCCAGGTTCCGCTATTGGTTATTGACCGGAGAGGTGTCTCGGTCATGTCTACATAGTTCTCGAACCCGTAGGGTCCGCACGCTTAACGTTACGATGACAGTTATATTATGAGTTTATATGTTTTGATGTACCGAAGGTCGTTCGGAGTTCCGGATGTGATCACGGACATGACGAGGAGTCTCGAAATGGCCGAGACATAAAGATTGATATATTGGAAGCCTATGTTTGGACATCGGAAGTGTTCCGGGTGAAATCGGGATTTTTCCGGAGTACCGGGAGGTTACCGGAACCCCCCGGTAACTTAATGGGCCTTAGTGGGCCTAGGTGGAAGAGAGGAGAGGAGGCCAGGGCAGGGCTGCACGCCCCTCCCCCCCAATCCGAATAGGACAAGGAGAGGGGGGCGGCGCCCCCCCTTTCCTTCCTCCCCTCCACCTCTTCCCCCTCTCTCTCCTAGTCCAACATGGAAAAGGGGGGAGTCCTACTCCCGGTAGGAGTAGGACTCCTCCTGGCGCGCCTCTCCTCTTGGCCGGCCGAACCCCCCTTGCTCCTTTATATACGGGGGCAGGGGGGCACCTCTAGAGACACAATTGATCATTGATCTCTTAGCCGTGTGCGGTGCCCCCCTCCACCATATTACACCTCGATAATATCGTAGCGGTGCTTAGGCGAAGCCCTGCGTCGGTAGAACATCAACATTGTCACCACGCCGTCGTGCTGACGAAACTCTCCCTCAACACTCGGCTGGATCGGAGTTCGAGGGACGTCATCGAGCTGAACGTGTGCTGAACTCGGAGGTGCCGTGCGTTCGGTACTTGATCGGTCGGATCGTGAAGACGTACGACTACATCAACCGCGTTGTGTTAACGCTTCCGCTTTCGGTCTACGAGGGTATGTGGACAACACTCTCCCCTCTCGTTTCTATGCATCACCATGATCTTGCGTGTGCGTAGAATTTTTTTGAAATTACTACGTTCCCCAACAGTGGCATCCGAGCCTGGTTTTATGCGTTGATGTTATATGCACGAGTAGAACACAAGTGAGTTGTGGGCGATATAAGTCATACTGCTTACCAGCATGTCATACTTTGGTTCGGCGGTATTGTGAGATGAAGCGGCCCGGACTGACATTACGCGTACGCTTACGCGAGACTGGTTTCACCGTTGCGAGCACTCGTTGCTTAAAGGTGACTGGCGGGTGTGTGTCTCTCTCACTTTAGTTGAACCGAGTGTGGCTACGCCCGGTCCTTGCGAAGGTTAAAATAGCACCAACTTGACAAACTATCGTTGTGGTTTTGATGCGTAGGTAAGAACGGTTCTTGCTAAGCCCGTAGCAGCCGCGTAAAACTTGCAACAACAAAGTAGAGGACGTCTAACTTGTTTTTGCAGGGCATGTTGTGATGTGATATGGTCAAGACATGATGCTGAATTTTATTGTATGAGATGATCATGTTTTGTAACCGAGTTATCGGCAACTGGCAGGAGCCATATGGTTGTCGCTTTATTGTATGCAATGCAATCGCCATGTAATTGTTTTACTTTATCACTAAGCGGTAGCGATAGTCGTAGAAGCAATAGTTGGCGAGACGACAACGATGCTACGATGGAGATCAATGTGTCGCGCCGGTGACGATGGTGATCATGACGGTGCTTCGGAGATGGAGATCACAAGCACAAGATGATGATGGCCATATCATATCACTTATATTTGATTGCATGTGATGTTTATCTTTTATGCATCTTATCTTGCTTTGATTGACGGTAGCATTATAAGATGATCTCTCACTAAATTTCAAGATAAAAGTGTTCTCCCTGAGTATGCACCGTTGCCAAAGTTCGTCGTGCCCAGACACCACGTGATGATCGGGTGTGATAAGCTCTACGTCCATCTACAACGGGTGCAAGCCAGTTTTGCACACGCAGAATACTCAGGTTAAACTTGACGAGCCTAGCATATGCAGATATGGCCTCGGAACACTGAGACCGAAAGGTCGAGCATGAATCATATAGTAGATATGATCAACATAGTGATGTTCACCATTGAAAGCTACTCCATTTCACGTGATGATCAGTTATGGTTTAGTTGATATGGATCACGTGATCACTTAGAGGATTAGAGGGATGTCTATCTAAGTGGGAGTTCTTAAGTAATATGATTAATTGAACTTAAATTTATCATGAACTTAGTCCTGATAGTATTTTGCAAATTATGTTGTAGATCAATAGCTCGCGTTGTTGCTTCCCTGTGTTTATTTTTGATATGTTCCTAGAGAAAAATTATGTTGAAAGATGTTAGTAGCAAAGATGCGGATTGGATCCGTGATCTGAGGATTATCCTCATTGCTGCACAGAAGAATTATGTCCTTGATGCACCGCTAGGTGACAGACCTGTTACAGGAGCAGATGCAGACGTTATGAACGTTTGGCTAGCTCAGTATGATGACTACTTGATAGTTTAGTGCACCATGCTTAACGGCTTAGAATCGGGACTTCAAAGACGTTTTGAACGTCATGGACCATATGAGATGTTCCAGGAGTTGAAGTTAATATTTCAAGAAAACACCCGAGTTGAGAGATATGAAGTCTCCAACAAGTTCTATAGCTAAAAGATGGAGGAGAATAGCTCAAGCAGTGAGCATGTGCTCAGATTGTCTGGGTACTACAATCGCTTGAATCAAGTGGGAGTTAATCTTCCAGATAAAATAGTGATTGACATAATTCTCTAGTCACCATCACCAAGTTAGTAGAACTTCGTGATGAACTATAGTATGCAAGGGATGATGAAAGTAATTCCCGAGCTCTTCGTGATGCTGAAATCGACGTGGTAGAAATCAAGAAAAACATCAAGTGTTGATGGTTGACGAGACCACTAGTTTCAAGAAAAGGGCTAAGGGAAGAAGGGGAACTTCAAGAAGAACGGCAAGCAAGTTGCTGCTCAAGTGAAGAAGCCTAAGTTTGGTCCTAAGCCTGAGACTAAGTGCTTCTATTGCAAAGGGACTGGTCACTAGAAGCGGAACTACCCCAACTATTTGGTGGATAAGAAGGATGGCAAAGTGAACAAAGGTATATTGGATATACAGGTTATTGATGTGTACTTTACTAGTGTTTATAGAAACCCCTCAGTATTTGATACTGGTTCAGTTGCTAAGAGTAGTAACTCGAAACGGGAGTTGCGGAATAAACAGAGACTAGTAAAAGGCGAGGTGACGATGTGTGTTGGAAGTAGTTCCAAGATTGATATGATCATCATCGCACACTCCCTATACTTTCGGGATTAGTGTTGAAACTAAATAAGTGTTATTTGGTGTTTGCGTTGAGCATGAATATGATTTGATCATGTTTGTTGCAATACGGTTATTCATTTAAATTAGAGAATAATTGTTGTTCTGTTTACATGAATAAAACCTTCTATGGTCATACACCCAATAAAATGGTTTGTTGGATCTCGATCGTAGTGATACACATATTCATAATAATGAAGCCAAAAGATGCAAAGTTAATAATGATAGTGCAACTTATTTGTGGCACTGCCATTTAGGTCATATTGGTGTAAAGCGCATGAAGAAACCCCATACTGATGGGATTTTGGAATCACTTGATTATGAATCACTTGATGCTTGCGAACCGTGCCTCATGGGCAAGATGACTAAAACGCCGTTCTCCGGAACTATGGAGAGAGCAACGGATTTGTTGGAAATCATACATACAGATGTATGTGGTCCGATGAATATTGAGGCTCGTAGCAGGTATCATTATTTTCTGACCTTCACAGATGATTTGAGCAGATATGGGTATATCTACTTAATGAAACATAAGTCTGAAACATTTGAAAAGTTCAAAAAATTTCAGAGCGAAGTTGAAAATCATCGTAACAAGAAAATAAAGTTTCTACGATCAGATCGTGGAGGAGAATATTTGAGTTACGAGTTTGGCCTACATTTGAAACAATGCAGAATAGTTTCGCAACTCACGCCACCCGGAACACCACAGCGTAATGGTGTGTCCGAACGTCGTAATCGTACTTTACTAGATATGGTGCAATCTATGATGTCTCTTACTGATTTACCGCTATCGTTTTGGGGTTATGCTTTAGAGACGGCTGCATTCACTCTAAATAGGGCACCATCGAAATCCATTGAGACGACGCCTTATGAACTATGGTTTGGCAAGAAACCAAAGTTGTCGTTTCTTAAAGTTTGGGGTTGCGATGCTTATGTGAAGAAACTTCAACCTGATAAGCTCGAACCTAAATCGGAGAAATGTGTATTCATAGGATACCCAAAGGAGACTGTTGGGTACACCTTCTATCACAGATCCGAAGGCAAGACATTCGTTGCTAAGAATGGATCCTTTCTAGAGAAGGAGTTTCTCTCGAAAGAAGTGAGTGGGAGGAAAGTAGAACTTGATGAGGTAACTGTACCTGCTCCCTTATTGGAAAGTAGGTCATCACAGAAACTAGTTTCTGCGACACCTACACCAATTAGTGAGGAAGTTAATGATAATGATCATGAAACTTCAGATCAAGTTATTACTGAACCTCGTAGGTCAACCAGATTAAGATCCGCACCAGAGTGGTACGGTAATCCTGTTCTGGAGGTTATGTTACTAGACCATGACGAACCTACGAACTATGAAGAAGCGATGGTGAGCCCAGATTCCGCAAAATGGCTTGAGGCCATGAAATCCGAGATGGGATCCATGTATGAGAACAAAGTATGGACTTTGGTTGACTTGCCTGATGATCGGCAAGCTATTGAAAATAAATGGATCTTCAAGAAGAAGACTGACGCTGATGGTAATGTTACTGTCTATAAAGCTCGACTTGTTGCGAAAGGTTTTCGACAAGTTCAAGGGATTGACTACGATGAGACCTTCTCACCCGTAGCAATGCTCAAGTCTGTCCTAATCATGTTAGCAATTGCCACATTTTATGATTATGAAATTTGGCAAATGGATGTCAAAACTGCATTCCTGAATGGATTTCTGGAAGAAGAGTTGTATATGATGCAACCGGAAGGTTTTGTCGATCCAAAGGGAGCTAACAAAGTGTGCAAGCTCCAGCGATCCATTTATGGAGTGGTGCAAGCCTCTCGGAGTTGGAATAAACGCTTTGATAGTGTGATCAAAGCATTTGGTTTTATACAGACTTTTGGAGAAGCCTGTATTTACAAGAAAGTGAGTGGGAGCTCAGTAGCATTTCTGATATTATATGTGGATGACATATTGCTAATTGGAAATGATATAGAATTTCTGGATAGCATAAAGGGATACTTGAATAAGAGTTTTTCAATGAAAG
This sequence comes from Triticum aestivum, assembly GCF_018294505.1. NCBI lineage: Eukaryota > Viridiplantae > Streptophyta > Magnoliopsida > Poales > Poaceae > Triticum > Triticum aestivum. The sequence goes on from NC_057814.1 coordinate 148,222,074, forward strand.
ACCTTGGTGAAGCTGCTTACATATTGAGCATCAAGATCTATAGAGATAGATCAAGACGCTTGATAAGTTTTTTCAATGAGTACATACCTTAACAAGATTTTGAAGTAGTTCAAAATGGAACAGTCAAAGAAAGAGTTTCTTGCCTGTGTTACAAGGTGTGAAATTGAGTAAGACTCAAAGCCCGACCACGGTAGAAGATAGAAAAAGAATGAAAGTCATTCCCTATGCCTCGGCCATAAGTTCTATAAAGTATGCCATGCTGTGTACCAGATCTATTGTATACCCTACACTGTTTGGCAAGGGAGTACAATAGTGATCTAGGAGTAGATCACTGGACAGCGGTCAAAATTATCCTTACTGGAATAAGGATATGTTTCTCGATTATGGAAGTGACAAAAGGTTCGTCGTAAAGGGTTACGTCGATGCAAGTTTTGACACTAATCTAGATGACTCTAAGTCTCGGTCTAGATACATATTGAAAGAGGGAGCAATTATCTAGAGTAGCTCCGGGCAGAGCATTGTAGACATACAAATTTGCAAAATACTTACGGATCTGAATGTGACAGACCCGTTGACTAAAATTATCTCACAAGCAAAACATGATCACACCTTAGTACTCTTTGGGTGTTAATCACATAAGCGATGTGAACTAGATTACTGACTCTAGTAAACCCTTTGGGTGTTGGTCACATGACGATGTGAACTATGGGTGTTAATCACATGGTGATGTGAACTATTGATGTTAAATCACACGGCGATGTGAACTAGATTATTGACTCTAGTGCAAGTGGGAGACTGAAGGAAATATGCCCTAGAGGCAATAATAAAGTTATTATTTATTTCCTTATATCATGATAAATGTTTATTATTCATGCTAGAATTGTATTAACTGGAAACTTGATACATGTGTGAATACATAGACAAACAGAGTGTCACTAGTATGCCTCTACTTGACTAGCTCGTTGATCAAAGATGGTTATGTTTCCTAGCCATAGACATGAGTTGTCATTTGATTAACGGGATCACATCATTAGGAGAATGATGTGCTTGACTTGACCCATTCCGTTAGCTTAGCACTCGATCGTTTAGTATGTTGCTATTGCTTTCTTCATGACTTATACATGTTCCTATGACTATGAGATTATGCAACTCCCGTTTATCGGAGGAACACTTTGTGTGCTACCAAACGTCACAACGTAACTGGGTGATTATAAAGGTGCTCTACAGGTGTCTCCAAAGGTACTTGTTGGGTTGGCGTATTTCGAGATTAGGATTTGTCACTCCGATTGTCGGAGAGGTATCTCTGGGCCCACTCAGTAATACACATCACTATAAGCCTTGCAAGCATTGTGACTAATGAGTTAGTTGTGGGATGATGTATTACGGAACGAGTAAAGAGACTTGCCGGTAACGAGATTGAACTAGGTATCGAGATACCGACGATCGAATCTCGGGCAAGTAACATACCAATGACAAAGGGAACAACATATGTTGTTATGCGGTCTGACTGATAAAGAGCTTCATAGAATATGTGGTAACCAATATGAGCAACCAGGTTTCGCTATTGGTTATTGATCGGAGAGGTGTCTCGGTCATGTCTACATAGTTCTCGAACCCGTAGGGTCCGCACGCTTAACGTTACGATGACAGTTATATTATGAGTTTATATGTTTTGATGTACCGAAGGTCGTTCGGAGTCCCGGATGTGATCACGGACATGACGAGGAGTCTCGAAATGGTTGAGACATAAAGATTGATATATTGGAAGCCTATGTTTGGACATCGGAAGTGTTCCGGGTGAAATCGGGATTTTTCCGGAGTACCGGGAGGTTACCGGAACCCCCCGGTAACTTAATGGACCTTAGTGGGCCTAGGTGGAAGAGAGGAGAGGAGGCCAGGGAAGGGCCGCACGCCCCTCCCCCCCAATCCGAATAGGACAAGGAGAGGGGGGCGGCGCCCCCCCTTTCCTTCCTCCCCTCCACCTCTTCCCCCTCTCTCTCCTAGTCCAACATAGAAAAGGGGGGGAGTCCTACTCCCGGTAGGAGTAGGACTCCTCCTGGCGCGCCTCTCCTCTTGGCCGGCCAAACCCCCCTTGCTCCTTTATATACGGGGGCAGGGGGCACCTCTAGAGACACAATTGATCATTGATCTCTTAGCCGTGTGCGGTGCCCCCCTCCACCATATTACACCTCGATAATATCGTAGCGGTGCTTAGGCGAAGCCCTGCGTCGGTAGAACATCAACATTGTCACCACGCCGTCGTGCTGACGAAACTCTCCCTCAACACTCGGCTGGATCGGAGTTCGAGGGACGTCATCGAGCTGAACGTGTGCTGAACTCGGAGGTGCTGTGCGTTCGGTACTTGATCGGTCGGATCGTGAAGACGTACGACTACATCAACCGCGTTGTGTTAACGCTTCCGCTTTCGGTCTACGAGGGTACGTGGACAACACTCTCCCCTCTCGTTGCTATGCATCACCATGATCTTGCGTGTGCGTAGAATTTTTTTGAAATTACTACGTTCCCCAACACTACCCGAGATCTGCCGGTTTTGACACTAACAATGGTGCTTTCATTGAGAGTTCCGTTGTGTGATCGGCAAAGGATCAATGGCTCGTCTGCAGATTAACTGCGACGTCGGAATCTTCGTCACCGGCTCGACTGGTCACCTTGGCTCGACCGAGGACAGCACTCCACGTCGGATCGTCATGTCCGGACAATGACCTTCATCAACATCAACTCCGATCTCTCTCAAGATCATGAAGGAATCATCCATGGAGCCTGGGGGCTCAACGTCAACATTGCCCCCGTGTGACCGTGCTGTTTTTCTGGACAGCAAAGTTGTATCCGCTGCCACCACCTCCTCGAGCATCGCTTTGACGATTCCTTCAGTGGAATTGTGCGGAATTAATTCTACAACAACCATGCAAAATTTCGTCGAGTTCCGATGGAGGAATCTCCGGCAATCTACGATAATACCGGAGCCCTGTCAAATCTGGACGGGGATTCGGACGAGTTTAGGGCGTGGTCTGCAGAGCCCGGCTTGTAGGTCCTTTGGAAGATCCAACCGTTCATCTGCTGCGGAATTCCCATATCTACCACCCCTCCAAATTTCAGCTCGATCTGATGGTTCAAACTCCGGGAACCTTCTGATGAGTGGACCAATTTTTCGGATCTGTTTTCTGCGCGAATAGGAATCCGGCCCGAGTTCATGTTTCTTCATGAACGGGATATTGGACAACCTCTTTGAAGGATTTTTTTCTAGGTTATTATGCATTGTTTTTAAACACGTGCCCATAAAATTTTAAGCCTCCTCTGAGGTAATCTTCACCATCACGCTGGTGTCAAACCAGTCCGGCAATATTGCTCCACGGCTGCCGACCTGTGCTAGACACGTCGTCGCTTTGTTGAGCCGAGCTCAACTTCTTCGGATCCCCATCTCGGCGAGCCGAACAAGAGTTCGGAATCGCCAAGGATAAATCATCACCAACATCGCCGCCCCGCGGATTACACAGAGCGGGCACACCGGCATCACCACATGGTCACTTTATCAAACCGGCATTGACCGTGTCACAAGTTATGACCTGCGTCGGCATGGCCGCACTGTTGCTTCTTCAAGCCGATGTCCATCACGCCGAACTACTTCAACACCTCGGCTGACATGTTAGCTACAATGTCTCCTTACCGACCTGCTCCGTCACCTCGTCTGGACCGGGGGCTTCGCCATCTCTTCATCAACCTACTCCGGAGACTTCGGCATCACCAGCCGACCGGCTTCATCACATTAGCTGGACCGGGGCTTTGCCTCGACGAGCCAACCTTTGCCAGCATCGCCATGCCGTCATTTCATCGCCCATCAGGCAATGGGTGTGCGGATCGAGTCCCAATTTTGGGTGCCACTTTCCTTCGAACTGCTACAACAAATAAACCAGGTGCTATTAATCCTAGCAATTTTTGCTTGTTTGGGTTTATTTTTCCCAAGGAATTATTACTCTCGTTTGTTCCATCATCTGTACACTGGTCTATCAAATGGTGGCCGCATTAATGACGGTCGCGTTGTGGTTCGGTCTGTTTCCGTACATAGTTCGGCGAACGCCGCATCCGGAACTCGGACCGACCTGTGAATTCAGGCTTTGCCACGCCTTTACCGCATCACGCCGACGCCCTACATCTACATTGACTTCGGCGCCAGGCCACATATCTTTAAATAAATTATTTTGCGTAAATTAATTACGCGAGGATTTTTATGTATTTATATTATTATTGTTGGCCTGCACTATTCTACATGTGCAGGTAATGGACTTCGACTGCGTCACGTGTTCTCTTCTGCAAGCCAACGCCGTCGTCCCAATCGGCGTAAATCGGCTCACATGATCACCTTGTTGGTTGTGTTGCCATACCAACATGTTCGACTGGCTCGGGGACTTCGGCATCGCCGAGAGAGCTCTACCTCATCCAATGTAAATGATTCGGGCCGGGCAGTGTTGTCACCTCGGCGTACTGACATGCCACATCACGTCGGCTGGACAGGGGGTTTCGTCAACACTTCATTAACCCACGCCGGGGGCTTTGGCGTCACTCTGCCGGCCTGCGTTAGCCGTGCTATGTCACCACTTCGGAGTGCCGAGCTCTTCGCTCCGCCACCTCGGGACCGGCTTGGGGGATGGAACCTTGTCCTGCATCAAGCTCGGACCGTGTCATCAATGCCGAACACATTAACCAGCTAAGTCGTTTTCATGCTCAAAAACTTTCAGTTTTAAATTTTGATTCGGTTCGACCAAGCATTATACTTTTTTGGCAAAAAGTAGTTTGCGAAAAACTTCCTTGTCAAAACTTTGTTTGTGACACACAAATTCAAATACCCCATTTGCTTGGGGGCTTCCTTTATGAAGCCTTTCTTCTTGCATATGATTATACTTGTATGGCTTCGTTCCTTGTTCGTGTATTACGCCACAATATGCACCATGTTGACTTAAGTGTTCCGCAAGTTGGGTTGCCTTGCTCCTGTGTTTACCCCTACGTTCCCGATTGTTCGGCTAGGGAGTAAAGGGAGCACCTCTGCGATTGTCACGATCAGGTCATCCGAGCTCGGACCTCAGACTGGGTGAAGCCGAAAGCTAGCGCTCTTATTGTTTTCAATCATGGTCGGCACACAACGGAACTCATGAGTACAAAAAATCTATTGCAAAAGTCTCTGTTGGGGAATGTAGTAATTTCAAAAAAATTCCTACGCACACACAAGATCATGGTGATGCATAGCAACGAGAGGGGAGAGTGTTGTCCACGTACCCTCATAGACCGAAAGCGGAAGCGTTAGCACAACGCGGTTGATGTAGTCATACGTCTTCACGATCCGACCGATCAAGTACCGAACGCACGGCACCTCCGAGTTCAGCACACATTCAGCTCGATGACGTCCCTCGAACTCCGATCCAGCCGAGCTTTGAGGTAGAGTTCCGTCAGCACGATGGCGTGGTGACGATGATGATGTTCTACCGACGCAGGGCTTCGCCTAAGAACCGCTACGATATTATCGAGTTGGAATATGGTGGAGGGGGGCACCGCACACGGCTAAGAGATCAATGATCAATTGTTGTGTCTATGGGGTGCCCCCCTCCTCCGTATATAAAGGGGGGAGGAGGAGAGGGCCGGCCAAGGGGAGAGGCGCGCCCAAGGGGGGGCAATCCTACTCCAAGTAGGTTTGCCCCCCTTCCTATTCCAACTAGGAGAAGGGGGGAGGAGGAGGAGGAGAGAAGGAAGGAGAAGGGGGGCCGCCGCCCCCTT